>NC_045426.1:2912500-3109513 GCF_902635505.1 Sarcophilus harrisii | reverse complement strand
ACCCCCTTGGGAGCTTCTCTTTAGGTGTCCGGGCCCAGTAATTTTAGAACCTCTAGTAAGGGAAGTAGTAGGACATGGTAAATGGGCTTTAAGGTCGTCTGTTTTACTTCTTCCAAGGTTTTAAAAAAAAAACAAGCCTTGTCTTGGACCAAGAACATCCCTCGAGGAATTGAATACAACAATTAAACAACAGAAAATAAACTACCCAAAGGTTTCCACCAAGAAATCTTTATAAAAGGAAAACAAGGTGGGTGACTTTAAGGGGCAGGGCACTGAAAGTCAGGGGAGGGAGTTCAGGAACAGGCTGGCGGCGAGATCCCAAGGCCCTTTGACCTAAGCGGTCTCCTACTGAGAAGGAAGGGTGCCCTTTCTGGTGGCTGCTTCCCTTCTCTTTCTGGCCCAGGCCCACCACTCTCCAGGCCTCTCCCTTTCCCCAATTTTTTTCTTACCAGGTCAGTTCTTTATGAGCCTTTTTTCCTCTTCTTTTCTAAAAGAAAAACTCCCCCTTCCCCACCCTTGTTTCTCCTTCTCTCTATGGAAGGGCCTTGCCCAAAAGGTCAAAATTCTTAAAAGATCAGTAAAAAAAAATCCTCTGAAAAGCCCCAAAAATCGTTTGCAAATTTTTTTGGACCAATTCTGGAAAAGAACAAGTTTCTCAACAAGAAACACCACTTTCTATTGTTTCAACTTCCAAGATGTATCTAAACCACCTCACCTCCCAAGGGAATTCTGCAGTTGGTCATTAATTAGTGAGGTTTCAGGCCGAAACCGGAAAGAAGGTACCACACTGCACCTGGTTAGAAGGGCACAAATCGGCGGGGAAAAGCCCCTGTCTTGGTGCCGCTTTTTCTGGCCCTTAGGGGTGTGACTGAAGGGTATCTGGGGGTGACAATATCCATTCAAGGTTTTTTCAGTCCTGGCTCTCTCGGTTAACCCTCCTCTTTTTTTAAAGAAAGGAAGATTGGTGTAGCCTACTGTCGCCAGAGGCCGGGCCCCTATGGCCCAGGCACTGGTCAAATGTTTCAATTTATTAAAAATTGCCCGATTCTTGAGATCCCGGAAGCGGTTAAAATTTGGGGGTCCCAGGAGGAAGCCACTTGGGGAGAGCCTCCAATTAGTTTCAAATTTTGTTGCCTTGGAGGCCAAGGCCTCTGGAGGCCAAGGCCCTTGACCCAAACCGGCGCTTCCCCCAGGGGCCCAGGGGCCAGGCCAACTGACCGAGGCCCAGGCCGGGGCGGGCCGGGCCCTGGCCTTCTCTTTCTCTTGGGGGCAGCGGGAAGGCAGGCGCCCGGGGCGGCAGCGGCTGGTGTCCGCGGCTCCGCCTCAGCCCCTCTCAGCCCCGGGGAAGGACCCGGGGGCGCCCCGGGCGAGCGGCAAGTCCCGGGGCGGGGGGGTCCTGGAGATGGGGGCTGGGCGCGGAAAGAAGCCCTCAAGCCGTGGGCGAGAGGAGGCCCCGCAGAGGGGCGGCGACTCTCGGAGCCCGGGGGCACGGCCGGGCACAGGAGCCACTGCCCCGCACGTGGGAACCCACCGGGTAGGGCGGGAGCTCTAGGAGTGAGAGTGGGGAGGAGCCCCTGCCACGGCCCTAAACGCCCACCCCTTGGGCAGGTGCAGTGGGGCCGGGCCTGAAGCGGACCCGCAGTGGGGGCGGGCGAGGCTCCCCAGGGTCCTGGGCGTACGTCCGTCGGGCCGCTGCAGGGCCTCGGTGCTGGCGCATGTGCAGAGAGGAGCCAGGCCTCGCTCTGGGGCCCGGCAGGCCGCTGCCCCGAACCACCGGTGGCTGCGAGGCCGGGCCCAAGCCGCCGCCTCGGGGCCCGGGGCCCCGCTAGTCTGGGGCTGGGCGGGGGGTCCGGCGGAGGCGCGCCGGGACATGTCCATGGCCGACGTCAGCCTGCCGCACATCGGGCCGCGGGACCCCGAGCCTCGCACGGCCCGCGTCTGGGCCTCGGTCCCGGCCTCGAGTGGCCTCGGTCTCCTCTGACTTCCCAGCCCCCGGCTCCTGCCCAGGTAACGCAGCCCTCCTGTTGGGGGGTGGGGAAGAGGCGGCTGGGGCACAGGGCCGGGATGGAGGGGGTAGGGAAAGAGGAAGAAGAAGGAGGGGAGGGCGCCGAATCTGCCTAACTGGAAGTCGGCCTTAAGTCCATCCCTGCCCAGCAGGACCGGGGAGTGGATGACACCATTGGATCCCCTCCCCCCTCCTGCTCCTGATCGGGGACACACTCTGGGTCCCCCGTAGATGCATCACATCTCACCCACCGGTAGAGATATGGCTGCTTCCCTGAGGTCTCTTTCCTCACTGGTCTCTCTCCCCTCCCCTGGAGTGATCATTACTCCCTTCCCATCACTGCTCACTCCCCTTTGCCCTACTCCCCTCTTACTGTTACTAGTTACTCCCCTCTCCCTATCTGGTCACTCCCCTTTCACTCCTCCCTATCAGTGACCACTCCCCTCTCCCTCCTCCCCATCAGTGGCCACTCCCCTTTCCCTCCTCCCCATCAGTGGCCACTCCCCTCTCCCTCCTCTCCACCAGTGGCCATTCCCCTTTCCCACTATAGGTCATCCCCCCTCCCTGTCCGTGGTCACTCTCCCCTCCTCCCATCTTGTCACCCTGTCCCAGTCCATTGCTCTGGGAAACTCAAACCTGTTAGATGCCCGGGCCCAAACCCCTGTCCCTGGGAAAGGTGCCAACCCCTCCTAAAACCTCGCCACCCCTGGGGGAAACTTCCCCATTCCAAGGAATTTTCTTGGCAAATATTCTTTCTGGCCCTTCTCCAACTTATTTTGACAAATAAACTTTAGGCCAAACATGTCTTACTAAACTCCCCAAACCAAACTTCCTTTGACAATTTGAAAAACCAAGGTGGGAATCTCAACTCTGAACCCCTCCCTCCGCCCTCAATCCCAACCAAACCAAAACACCAAACCCCACCATCCAAAATTGTTCCCTCAAGGGCCCCTCCCCCAAAAACAGTGAAAAATCAGGAACACAATCCCAACCTCTCCGGCAGCTCTCTCCCAACACCACAACTTGGTCTCTCCAAACCTCTAAACCCTTTGCAGGCTGCAAAATCTCTAAAACCCCACCTTCTGTCCCCTCTGTCTTAAACACATCCAATCTTCCCTCCCTTGGGATTTCTTTCAAAACAAACAAAACTCCTCTTTTCCTTTTCCAACTCACCACGAAACCAAAGGGCCTCACTTGAAAGTTTAATCACCCCTTTCCCCTCAACAAATTTCTAAAAGGCCGGTGGGGAAAACATGTAACCTTCTGGTCTAAATCCAAACGGGTTGGAAGGAATGGCCCGGGAATCAAATGCTGCAACCTGGAAAACATGGAAAAATGAAAAATTTTGAAACAAAAACACCGTTCAACCAAACCCCGTCTAATCCTTTCTAACTCCAAGGTAACCTCCAACCAACCTCTTGGCTTTCCGGTAAATCCCCATTTTGGGGAAAAAAAGGAAAAACAACCTAAAATCTCCCAACCCAAAGGGTCCATAACCACACAGAAAACTGGTCAAAGAAAAAATCCAAGAAAAAAACCCACGGAAAAAACCTTTAAAATTCCCTCATTGGTAAAAAATAGGAGGAAATTTTTTCAAAGAAAAAAAACATCCCCTAAACGGCCATTTTCAATCAAAACAAGGGAAAAAACCAACAGGAAAATAAATGGTTGGGAAAATCTGGAAAGGGTAAAAATAATAAACTCAAAAACCGGAAAGGGGCTTCTCCCCAAAGAAAACCCCAAATACATCTCATCATCGTGAAACCCGCCTAGTAATAACGGAAATTAGTGGGAAACCAATGGAAAAGGTATTTGGGAAATGGCAAGGGAAAATTAACAAAGAAAAAAATAATTGCCAACACTAACCAAAAATTAAAAACAATGGAAAATTTTAATCCCTTTCTTAAAAATCTATAAGGAAAAAACCATTATTCCAAACACGGTTACAAACACAATCACCATCCCACCGGGAAAAACCACAAAAAAAAATGGGTCATTTTCTTTCTAAAATCATCAAAAAGGAAATAACAATGTTTGTATCAATAAACAAGGAAATTTTTTTTCCAAACTTAAAAAATCCAACTCCAACGGAAACATCTTTGTTCAACTTAATGTCCCACCCAAATTTAAGCCCCGCCTTTACCCAATTAATTCCAAACACCTCCCCCTCAAGGGGCCCTTTCTCCAGTAGCGAAAACGACATTTGGGTTTTATACATAGAAACCGGAAACTTTCATCTTGCTTCCAGGCGGAAACATCATTAAAATCATCCAAGGAAAACCCATTGAAACACATTCCAAATTTTTGGAATTAAACCCCCAGGAAACATCTCCCACCACCCCAAAAAATTTCTAAAAACCTCTACAAAATTCCCGCTTCCCTCGGCCTCAACGAAAATGTAAAATTCCAAAACAAAAAAAAGCCCCAAAAAACCAAACCAAAACTTCCCAAAACAACACTTCCAAAAACACCAAAAAACAAGCATGAAAATCCCCTAACCCCCCAATACACACCTCGTCCCCCCCGGGCCCCCTTCCAACCCGCCCCGGGCTTCCCCACAACAAACCCCACCCTTTTGGCCCTCCCCCTTCCCCAGGGAAAAAAAAAAACAACTCTTAACCATCCAACCACAAACTCCCCCGAATTCCAAACTCTGCCAAACTGGTACCTAATAGCGGGGCTGGCTGGGGGCGCGTCTCCCCTGCAGCCTCCTCCGGCCTCGGTCCAGCCTGTCCCTGCCCAGGGCACCGTCCTCTTGTCCCTGGGTGGAACCCTGCTGACCCTTGGGGTTCCAGCCAGGGTGTGTGGCCCCCCCCCTTTGTCCACCCCCGAGGCGGACCCTCATTGGGGGACACTGGGGGGAGACTCCTTGGGCAGGGTCTCTCTTAGTGCCCCCTTGACCCCAAGGCCCTCTGGGGGGTCGAGGGAGGGCTCAGGGGCGGGCCAGGCTTGGGGAAAGGGCTCCTAACTAAACCTCCTTCCCGGGGGCTGCCCCATAACTCATTTTCCACCCAAACTGAGCCTCTAGCTGCTTTGAACTCTGCTTTTTTTTTTTTTTTTTTTTATTTAATTTACAAATATATACATGGGTAACTTTACAGCTTAAATTGCCAAACCTCTTGTTCCAATTTTTTCCACCTCTTACCCCCCAACCCCTCCCTAAATGGCAAGGATGACCAGTAGATTTAAATATATTAAAATATAACTTAGATACACAAAAGTATACATTTGACCAAAACATTTTTTGCTGTAAAAAAGAATCAGACTCTGAATTTTGCAATTAGCTTGTGAAGAAATCAAAAGATAAATTTGCATAAATATAGGGACTGGGAATTCAATGTAATGGTTTTTAGTCATCTCCCAGAGTTCTTTTTCTGGGTATAGTTATGAACTCTGCTTTTGGCAGCCTTGGAGGAAATTATGGATCTTTTACCAACAATTAGGGCCGAGTCTTTCAATCTATTCCAGGGAGGACTTGTCAGCTCTACTATGGCTGGCCGGTCCCCTGGGCCGTGGTCATGCGTGCCCGGGCCTCCAGCAGGGCTCAGAGCCCAGCGGTTTTCATGTGGGTGCCACAGGCTCCCTTCCCTCTGTGGGCAGTGGGTTATCCTGAGGGAAGGGGGCGCTGCCCCCGTGGGATGGAAGCCAGGGACGGCTCTTCCTGCCGTGGCCGATGCCTAAACCCAATTTACTCCGAGGGCAGCAACAGGGAAGGGAAAGTTTCGTCCATTATCAGGAGTGACCCCTCCTGCTGCTTCCTTCACCTCTGCCACTAAGGTAGTTACCAGAGAGCTCGGGCCCGGGGACACAGGGTTACAAAAGGGGAGCCCGTCCCCTCTCAGCTCTGAGTTCTGTCTTGGTCATGGATGGGGAGCGCTCGCTGGTCAAGAACGTGGAAAGGAGGTTTCCTTGGGGATGTGAAACAGAGCTTGGCCTCCGAGGATGAGGAGACTTTGGCCTGGCTGAGAGAGGGGAAGAGCAGCCAGGCTTTCGGAGGGAACAGGCCCGGCCTGGGGGCAGCGAGCGGAGTGGAGCCGGATGAGGGCAGTCAGCCAGTTGGCCTCCATTGTTGAGCTGTCATAGACCGGTCCCTCAGCCTGTGGCTCCGAGGGAGAGAAGACAAAGGGTGGCCGGGAGTTCCAGCGACTGGTCCAGTAAGGCCCTTTTGCATCAGGTCATTCAGAGGAGTTGCCCCTTTCATCCCCATTGGGCCTTTCTGCTCATACTCCCCCCGCCCCCTCCATCCACAGGAGAAGGCTATGTGTGGGCCAGGTGCTCGTCCTGCCCAAGGGGGCCACTTGGATCATCATCGTGTCTTCTAAGTCCAGATTCTGTGCTTCCAAGAAGGAAAAGATCGGTCAAGAATGAAGGTGACTGAGGACAGTTCTAGAACTTACAGGGGTCACCAGTGATTTCATGTTACTTAAAAATGGACCATGGATAGACAACACTAGGGGATAAGGGAAAAAATCACTCAGCTTTTTTTCCACAAAGCAGCAGCTAGGAAACTGGGTTTGGCAGGCAGGTTTGATCTCAAATCTAAGGAAAAGTAAAGTGCCCATCAAGGGATGTGACCTGTTGTGTGGAGACCCGGCGAGCTGTGTTCTTGTCTCGAAGTCTTCCTCTTTTTGCCTCTTCTCGCCCCTCTCCAAAGGATCCATTTTAGAAGCTCTATAATGCAAACTCCCAGCACTTCCGGTTCCCACACAGTAGGGATTTAACAAGTGTTTACAGAATGTGTGCTGCCTGTCAAGTGGGACCCAGCTTTCTACAAAGTCAGTCTGTGGGCATTTTCCCAGAAGCCCAGGTACTGAACACACCCTCATCTAAATTGTTGGAGAGGCGAGCCTTGCGTGTGCAAATTTATTCAGTGATGGGCCGTCTTGGGGCCCCTTCGGCCATCAACAGATGTGTCTTTTTTGGTGGGAGAGCAGCGTCCCACCAGTTGATTTATCCTTTTCACCAGCAGTGGATTCTGGGCCAGGAGAGGGTGAGGACGGGGTGCTGCCACCAGGGAGTTCATGCTGAAATAAAGGATTGTTGGCTCGGGAGATATTTTTGTTTTTGCAGAAGTGTCTGGCTCTATCCAGGCCCGTTCCATTAGGGCAGAACATTTTCTTGATGAGAAAGTAACCAGACAGATGAACAGCCCTGTGTATTTTTCCACTGGCTGAAGTGAAACAAGGAATGCTCTGAAAAGGATCCATTATAGATGGCAGTGTGATCAAACAGTGGAGGTGAAGGGGAATGTAGGGCCTGGTTCTCATGTCTTCAAGAGTGAATAGTTGGAAGGGAGGGAGGAGGAAATAATGTGAACAGAGACATGGAGGCAGATTGAAAAGAAGCTAGTGTGGCTGGGAGAGAGAGAGAGAGCTCACCACGGGGAAGTGCGTACTGGGCAGAGGGGTTTGAAAGTCATTGCAAAGAGATGGAGACTCTTTGAGGTCGTCCCTAACTTGGAGGCTTTAAAACTTTAATGAACCTGGGGTCAGAACTCTAGCTCTGAGGGTGACAGGGCTGATCATCTCCACAAACTGTTTCACCTTGAAGTCACAAAAACTCAAGCCTCAAACTCTGAGCTAAAGTACAAGAAAGGCCTCCACTCTGGGAAAAAATTTACAAACCACGGATAAACCATCTTTTGTTGTAAACCAAAGGAAAGGTGGAAAAATTCTGGGCAAACCCCACACTCACAAAAATGAACAAAAATTCCCGAAACTTTCCAACAATTTTTAATTTTGGGTCTGTTTCAAGTATTCTCCCAAGTTAATATTTTGGGGTCCTGTCATAAAACCAAACCAATGCCACTTTGGCTTTTCTCCTTCCTGGAAGTAAATTTTTGTCTTTCTTGTAACTTTCTAATGGAGACACAAGCTCAAAAAGAAGCCAGAATAACTGATAACGGTCTTAATCATGATTCTCATCAGATCCTGGCAATTCTATACAGGTCAAGAATTCACCTTATATTTGCTCAAAATATTAATATGTGAATCTTGCAGACTGGAACCCTCAAGACCATTGGAGAGGTGACTTAACACTTCTCTGGACTTCAGTTTTCTCATCTATACAATGGATGGGTCGGGGTCCTGGTTGAAATGAATGGCTATAACAGTTTGAATGTATCCCGCACATTAATGTTGACAAAAACCCCCATGAGCACGGGCATTATGGGGACTCATCATGATTTTACAGTTGAAGAACTTGGGATTTGAGAAGTGACTTGATCAGATCACGCAGCTTACTTTTATTCTCTTCTCTCTTTAAAAAAAAATGTCTTGTGTTCCATGGGTTTGTCAGTTTTACTTTATGTATTCCTGCACTAGGTTTCCATTTATACATTTTGTATAATGTATAATAAGCATACAAAGTGTTTATACATTTTGTAAATTCTAAGTTGATGGCTGCGTTCCTTGGACACCCGTATTGGTCTCCCTAGATCCTGCTTATTTTTACAAACTCCACACCCTGTCTCCTTGTGTGTCTTCAGAATTTGATTCTCAATAGCTTCTCATCCCTCCTCAACAATCTTTCTTTAAATCGGCTCCAAAACTGGGGCATTGTGTCTTCTCCATCTGGCTTTCCTCTCCAATTATCCCAAACTCAGGAGGGTTAATTTTGCTCCTGATTCCAAAGGTGTTTCCACCCTTGTGGCCCAATTCCTCCTTGTCGGAACCACACCCTAGAACAGAAAGTCCCTTACTTTCTTGATTCAAAAGGCAGAAGAACCAAGGGAACTTTTTATCTTTTAAGGGGCCGAGGAGGCCGATGTGCCAATTAAGTCAGGAGAAAGCTCAAATCTGCCCTTAGACATTGACTTTGACTCCTAGCTAGTCCACTTCACCCAATTAGTTTTCCTCATCCTAAAATAAACTAGGAAAAATGGCAAAACCCCCAGTAATTTTGCCAAGAAAACCCCAAATGGCATCGGGGAGTCGACATGACTCAACAACTACCACCACTGGAAGGTTAAATTATCAAATCAAAGAAGAAATCAAGATGACATCTGGATTGCCGAAGTCTCCCCATTTTATTCTGCCTCTCTTTGAACTGAAACTTCCATTATTCCCTCTCCTCTCCAGCTGGTCTATGGCATCTTCTGAAGGGAAAACTTCTTTTTCCTCCATGGACCCTCCCCTAAATCTCTCCCCTTTTTCCCCTCCCCCACCCTGTTGCCAGACTGGGGTCTTACATAGTCGGTCCTACCCCATTTTAACAAGGAGGGCCCCCTCCCCTCGGGCCAGAGTCCATTCCATTAGTCTCAGGACAACACTTAGGAGGCTAATTTGCTTCCTGGGGCTTGGTCTCCCATTCCCTCTTATTTTTTGGCCCAAATGTGGAGGCGTGGAGGGTTGGTCTGGAATCAGGAAACCGGATAAATCCAGCTTGGGCCGGGAGGGCCAGGGCATGGGCCGTGAGCTGCACCAGCTAAAAGGGAACACCCCTCCCCTGAGGATCTCACACCCCTCAGGTGTTTGGGCAGGAAAAGCCGGGATGGGCCCTTCTTGCGTCCCGCACCTCTAACTCTTCTCTCCCCGAATCAGGGCCGAAGGGAGCCCCATGTTCCTCTGATTTCCCACTGATCCTCCAGTTCTGGGCGGAATTCCTCCTGGGCTTCATCTGTCTTAAATCCCCTTGGGCATAAAGCTGTTCCGGGTTGACAAGGGGAGGCTCTGTCAATTCCAAAAAGCCTGTGGGCCCATGCCCCGGGCACTCCGGGACCCGGCTGGCAACCATCTCTCTTAATGGCTGGATGCGCCCCCCTTGGGTTCTCCCGGGGACCCGGCTCCCGCCCCCCTGGGAGACAGCCCCCAAAGGGCCTGCCCCGATGGCCCTTGTGGGCGAAGGGTGGGGAGGCAGGAGGCTCAGAGGCAACGGCTGCCCTTGATGAGCTTCTCTCCCATCGCCCGGGCACAGCCGGGAGTCCTGGACTTCATCCTTGGATCCGTCTTCTCCCAGGTCTCAGGATGGGTGGGCTAAGGCTGTCCCTTCTCCCAGTCCCTGGGGAAAAGGTGACCTGCGGCCCGGAGGGCAAGGGAAAGCAAGGGAAGGCTCTCAGGGCTCACACGTGGCCTCTGGGCCTCAAAGGTTGAACCAGACCCGGCTCTTCCTTGCCGCAAGGACAGCTGGGGGCCAGGAAGGCCTACATCCATGTCTCATCCCTGACACAGTCAGGCCATGTGACCCTGGATAGGTCACTGTCCAGATAACTCGTTATTACAGTTCCTGTCATAGGTGATGTAAGTCAGTGGCCAGAATGGAGCCGCAGAAGAGACGTGGTCAGCTCTGCTCTGGACTGCAAATGGACCCGTCCAGGGGATCTGCCTTCCAGGGCGGCAGGACTTTCTTCCGGGGGTGGGGGTTCCTTTGTGCTGGAAAAGGAATGACATAAAGTGGGGTCCTCCCTTCCGTGGGGGAAGCGGGTTGGGGTTTCCCCTCTAAGGGTTCTAGGATTTTGGGTTCATTTGTTCCCAGCAAGGCTTGGGTGGGGTGGGGGTCCTAGGTCTCATCATCTGGGTTGACTTGTATCCCCCCCTCCTGGGACAATGGCTTCATGAAAGGGATGGTTCCCTCTTTCCAAAGGGACTCTCCTGGGTTTGGATTTGGAATGGGTTGGGCCGTTTCTCTGTATCCTAAAGGGTTTAACCAAAGGGCCCTGGAAAATCAGTCCTCCGGACCCCACTTAAAGAATCCATGGGTTGGTTAAGGGTCATTTCTATTGGTTTCGGTTTTATAAACATTGGGGAAGGGTTTCCTGGATGGTCCAACCCCATCCAATTCCCTTTCAGGGTTTTATTTTTCCAATCCTTATCCCTAATGGGTCCTTTCCCAAAGGGAGGTAGGGTTAAGTTTCAATTCCTCCATCCCGGGTCCCTTTCTTTTTTCCCTGGTTTTGGTTTTCTGGATCCTGGGTTTGGGGAGGGTCAAGGGTTAAGTTTGGGTCCAATCCATATTAAGGGTTAAACGGGCGGTTTGGGTTGCCCTGGGTTGGACCGGTTTCGGGTTGGGACAATGGGGTTGGAAAGGGACCCTTAGTCGTTAGGTTGAACTGGGGAGCGGAAATGGTTTTTTGGCGGACGGGAGGGGGGATCCCGGTTCTGGACCCTGGGTTCGGTTAAGGGCCCGGACCGGTTGGGGCCCTAACAGGGTCCATACCCAATCTGGAGTTTCCTCATCCTGTCACATTGACTGGGAAAATGGCCAACCACTCCATTACCTTTGCTAAAAAAAACCCAACAATAGATGGTGAAGAGTCGGACAGAGCAGAAGAAACGACTGACATGCTCACAGTGAGCTTGGTTGGTTTTAACAGCATGGATGCCCCCTTGGCAGACAGGCCTTTGGGTCTTGGTTCACTGCAATGAGCCTGGCTTTATACCCGGGTCCAGCATTCACTCAGCTGTTACAAGTCCCACTTCTCTGGGTGAGGGAAGACTCTGGGGACCTGGCTGATGGCCTGCAAGCCCTTCCAGGTTCTCAGCAAGGAGGTATCATACTTGCTCTCGATGGGCCCAAGCAGGAAATTAGAACCAGTGGGTGGCAGCTATAGGGAAGCAGATGTTGCCTCAGAGAAAGCAGAGATTCCCATCAATCAAAAATTGGTAAGAATGAAATGGGATCATTGTCAAGTAGTGAGAGGCCCATCACTGAGGGTCAGCAGATCCCTGGAGGTTGTTGTCAAGGGGATACAAAGTCCACTGGCTGACCACCGGAGTTCATTCCCTCTTGAGACTCTGACTCTAGGGTTAGGGATGGGGAGAAGGCTGTGCTATAGGCTGACTTCCAGACTGAGGTGGAGACCAATAATGGCATCTGGTTGCCCCAAATATTGTTGCCCAGGGGCTTCAACTGCACTGAACAGGAGAGACCAGGAGATCACAGGTGGAATTAAAACCCTTTAGTTCACTCAGGAGACGAGAACATGGTGAAACAAAGGTGAGAGATAACATGGACTCGGCTCTTATGTGTGCCCTAACACTGGCCCAGATTCAAGTCCTGGGGCCATTTACTTCTGACTGCTGACCCGCGCACCCGATCCAACAACTCTCAATGTCCATCACTGTCAGGCCTTTGGGGCACAAACTAAAGGGAAGGTGGCTGGTTCTTGTGGCTGGTTCTTGACAGCAACAAATCAAAACCACCCTAACCCATTGACCATCATCTTCCCTGCTGTTCTCAGTCTCCATTTTTTCTGCACTGCCCATCCCCTGCTTCTCCTGGGCTGCCTCTCCTGTCCAGGCTTCAGTGACCCAGCTTGTGTCCTCCCCTGGACCCCCACTTTCACTGAGAGCATCTCCTAAGTCTCTGTCTTTGGCCGACTCTTTCCTCCCTCTCTACCATCTTCCTGAATGGGCTCATCAATATCACCTCCTGCAGACACTTTTTAGACATACCTCTCTGGTACTTAAAACTGCACGTGCTCAAATAGAAGTCAGCCTCCTCCTTCCCAAAACCTTTCCTCATCCTCCCTATTTCTGTCCAGAGCATCCCTCCTCCCAGCTGCCCCAGTGCCCAACACAGGAGGTCAGGTTCCAACCCTCAATTCTCATTCAGCCTATGCGTTATAAAAGCTTCCAGACCAGGGCATATGTTCTTCCAAACCACAAAGCGGACGGATGCCTCATTTCTGCCTGGATCTCCCAGTCCTCCCTCTACTCATCTGCCAGAGTCATTTCCCAATGCACAAGCCTGAGCGTGTCACTGCACCTCCTGTGACACACATACTCAAGAAATTCTGATGATGTGCTGGGCTGACCATTGTTTGAATGTTAAATTACGCTTGCCAAAAATTCTATTTCCAGAGGACAAGCGCTCACAAGGTGATCAGGAGAAAGGATACAAGGACACTCTGGAGGTCTCTCAAGAACTTTAGAATTGATTGTATTACATGGGAGATACTGACATAGGACCCCCAGCGTGGCATGCGTCGTCAGAGAAAGTGCTGTGCTCTGTGAGCAAAACAGAAGTGAATTAGCTCAGAAGAAACACGAGAGGCGCAAGATTAGAGAAGCCCCCTCCCCAAATATTCATAGGGATTATTTTTGGCCAACCTGTGACAGAGCATTCTGAACTCAAATTGGTCTGATCAGCCATAGTTGGATACATATTGTAGCTTTAATAATGGCATTTGGGCCCTCTTGAAGGACAGACACTGACCTAATCTCCCTCCTTGCCTCCTGACGTCCACCTCTGAGCTGCCCTGGCTTCCTTCCAGGCCAGATTGATTCCCACCTCCAATGAGAAGCCTTTCCAGATCCCCCTTCATTGCCTTGCACTGGTTATCTTCTCCTTGTCCCATAGATAATTTGATGCCCCCCCCCAAAAGACGCCGCACCCCCTAAGGACAGGAAATGTTTTCTGCCTGCCTTTGAGGGACCAACACATGGCACAGTGTCTATAGCTGACAACGTATTGACTAAGGGGGGGGGGGGTCTGAACTTTAAATGGAGGCAGAAAATTTCTGGGAGCAGTGAAGAAGAGGGAAGACATTGGGTTGGAAGTGCCTGGACAAAGCATGGACACAAGATAGAATGTTATGGGTGAGGCAGTCAGTATCATTCCCAAAGTATTCTGCCTCCATGGGGAAAGTGCAGGGCCAAGCAGCAGCCAGCCCTCACTTCAAAGATCTGTCTTTATCCTTTAGCTGTGCTGCCCTCTTGTGGCTATCAACTAGTATGCCCTGCAAAGGCCTATCTTCATCCTCTAGCAGGGCTGCCTTCTTGTGGCCATTGGCAAGCACCCCCTTCAAAGGCCTGTCTTGATCTTTTAGCTGTGTTGCTCTCTTGTGGTCATCAACCAATATGCCCTGCAAAGGCCTATCTTCATCCTCTAGCTGGGTTGCCCTCTTGTGGCTATGAGCCAGCAAACTTCTTGTCTCCATCCCTTGTGTTGCCTTCTTACGGCCTTCAGTCAGCACCCCCCGTCAAAGGCCTGTCTTAATCCTCTAGGTGGGCTGCCTTGTTGTGGCCATTGGCCAGCACCCTCTTCAAAAGCCTATCTTTATCCTTTTGCTGGACTACCACCTTGTGGTCATCGGCCAGCACCTTCAAAGGTCTGTCTTGATCCTTTAGCTGTGTTGTCCTGATCCTTTAGCTGTGTTGCCCTCTTGTGGCCACCGGACAGCACCTTCTTCAAAGGCCTATGTCGGGATGCTGTCTTGTGGCCATTGGCCAGCAAGCCTAGCAAAGGCTTCCATTTTTAATTGTGCTGCTCTCTTGTAGCCACCAACCAATATGCCCTGCAAAGGCTTATCTTCATCCTCTAGCTGGGTTGCCCTCTTGTGGCCATGAGCCAACAAACTTTGCAAATGTCTGTCTTCATCCCTTGTGTTACCCTCTTGTGGGCATCAACCAGCACCCCCTTCAAAAGCCTATCTTTATCCTCTTGCTGGACTGGCTTCTCGTGGTCATCGGCCAGCATGCCTAGCAAAGACCTGTCTTCATGTGTTAGCTGTGCTGCCCTCCTGGTGCCATCAGCCAGTGTGCCCTGCAGAGTCTTATCTTCATCCTTAAGATGTGTTGCCCTCTTGTCACCGTCAGCCAGCACTCCCTGCAAAGACCTGTCTTCATTAGTTGTTCTCCCTTCTTGTGGCCATCTGCCAGCACCCTTTCAAAGACCTAAGTTCATTCTTTAGCTGCGCTGCCCTCTTGTAGAATCAGCTTGCATCCCCTTCAAATGCGAACCTTTATCCATTAGTTTTGTGCCCTTCTTGTGGCCACTGACCAGCATCCCCTGCAAAGCTCTAACTTCATGCTTTAGCTGTATTGACCTTTTGGTACCATTAGCCAGCACGCTCTGCGAAGTCCTATCTTCATGTTTTAACTGTGGTGCCCTTTTTTTGCCATCCTCAGAACCTCTTTCAAAGGCCTGTCTTCATGATTTAGCTGTGCTGCTCTCTTGTTGCCATCAGCCAGCACCCACTTCAAAGGCATGTCTTCATCTTTGAGCTGTGCTGCTCTCTTGTAGACATGTCAGCACCTCCTGAAAAGCCTTATCTTCATGTTTTAGCTATTCTGCCCTTTTGGTTCTATCAGCCAGCACCCCCTTCAAAGGTCTATCTTCATCTTTTAGTTGTGTTTCCTTCTTGTGGCCACTGGCCAGCACCCCTTCAAAAGCCTGTCCTCATTGTTTAGCTGGTCTAACCTTCTGTGGCCTCTGGCCAGCATCACCTGAAAAGCCCTATCTTCATGCTTTTGCTGTACAGCTCTTTTCTGGCCACCAGCCCGCACACCCTGCAAAGGTCTACCTTCTTCCATCCTTTGGCTGCATTGCCCTCTTGTGATCATCGACCAGCACCCCCTTCAAGGCCTGTCTTAGTTTAGCTGCGCTTCCATCTTGTGGTTATCAGGCAGCACCCCCTTCAAAGACCTATGCTCATTCTTTAGGTTTGCTAGCTTCCTTGTGGCCTCTCGCCAGCACACCCTGGAAGGATCCATCTCCATCCTTTAGATGTTTTGCTTTGATGTGATAGTTGGCCAGCATTCCCTTCAAAGGCTTATCTTCATCATTTGGCTGTGCTGCACTATTGTTGCCATGGAACAGCACTCCCTTCAGAGGCCTGTTTTCATGCTTTAGCTGTGTTGCTGCTCTTGTTGCCATCAGCCAGCACTGCCTTCAAAGGCTTATCTTCATCTTTAACTTGTGCTGCTCTCTTGTACACATAAGCCAGCACCCCCTTCAAAGACCTATCTTCAGCCCTTCTTGAGGTCACCAGCCAGCACCTCTTCTAAAAGCCTGTTCTCATCCTTTTTAACTGTAGTGCCCTCTTGTAGCCATCAGCCAGCACCCCCTTCAAAGGTCTGTCTTCATGTTTCAGCTCTGTTGCCCTCTTGGTGGCCTTCACTCAGCACCCCCTTCAAAGACCTATGCTCATTATTTAGGTGTGCTTCCCTCTTGTGCCCACCTGCCAGCCCACACCTTGCAAGGGCCTCTCTTCATCCTTTAACTGTTTTACTCTATGACCATCAGCCAGCACCCCCTTCAAAGGCCCGTCTTCCTGTTGTGTTATTTTGTAACGGTCAACTGCCAGCACTTTAAAGACTTGTCTTCATGCTTTAGCTCTGCTGCCCTTTTGGCGCCATCAGCCAGCACTTCCTTCAATAGCCTGTCTTCATCCTTTAGCAGTAATGCCTTCTTGGGGCCATTAGGCAGCACCTCCTGCAAAGCCCCGTCTTCATCCTTTGCCTGTGCTACCCTCTTGTGGCCTCTGGCCAGTGATTCAGGCACCCAAAGCTGGCAACTTGAGGCATATTAGAAACTACCTCCAAGTATCTGGTCTAATTTCTGACTTTTCAGAGTTCTGGGGACATCAATATGAGCACTTAAGGAGCTAAGCTTGTAAATCAGTGCAAGAAAAACCGGTCGGGAGGAGCCAAGAGGGAGGACCTGGCCCTGGTCACAAAGGTGCTGTGTGACCTCCACAAGTGGATCATGTCCCGATCTTTGGCATGAGACCCTTGAACTCCACGATCCCTTCCAGATAAGTCTCTGCTTTTTCGGCTTTGGCTCAGCCTGGGCACTGACTGCTATGTTAACTGCCACCTTGTGGGGGAGGTGGTTTTTCTCTTCAAATGGCTGTGCAGCCTGGGAGCAGTGAGGGAGGGAGTTCGAGGTTCAGGATGCCTTTAATTTGGCACTGGAAGAAAAGTTTGAGGAGGATCCTATTCATGGAAGATTATGATGTCTGCTTGGGTCATGAGTGATGCTGGGGGATTGTGCGCTCATCCCTGCTCATCGATGAGTATATAAAGAATGCAGGAGGAGAGAGAGAATGGGCAGGGACCTCTGCAGCCCAACGTCGACCTGAAGGGGAGCTAGACTTGGAGTCAGAAACAGTGCTGCTGCTTCCCAAGATGGCTCATGCCTCTGACACTGCTGTAATCGGAAGGAAATGATTCTTCCTGTTAGATGCTCCACTGGGGCAGGGATATGCTTGAGGCCTACAATCACACCCGGAGTCCTTTTTCTCAGGGCCTGGAGGGTAGCTGCACAAAAATCTTGGTGGAGAAGATGAACTGGTATTCCCAAGATGTTGGGGGTGGAAAACTTTGGAGGACCCTGCCAGGGGTGTCCCAACACCGATCTTAGTCCAAAGACCCAAGGGAGGTTTTAGGGGCATGGGATGTAAAGGGTTGAACCTCCCCATGCATAAAAGGGACTCTTTGTTGGTCGGGCTTGGAAGGTTTCTCGACTCCTTTGGTCCGGGATCCAAGCCGTTCGGTCCTTTATTTGACTCTTAACATGGTGGGGCTTTGGGTTCCTCTTCGGGGAAGGGAAAACCAAAACAAGGTCCTAAGGGGCAAAACAGTTAAAGGGAAAGGGGCTGGCCCTACTTTATGGGAATGTTTGGGGTTGTTGGGGGAACCCTCTGGGGGGAAGGTGGCCCTTTCAGGGACATCATGGACTTTGGTTTGGTCCCCAAATTTGCCTGTGGTCCAGGGCTTGGCGGTGGAACTCTCAATTAAGGGATGGACTAAATGGTTTGGGAGAGACCCAAAGGAATCCAACTCATCGGTGAGGTTAGGGGTTGTCATTCCTGTAAGGACATCCCGGAAAGGGGTAAGGAAAATTTTGGTGATTGGGAAGGGTTTTTTCCGGTTTGGTCGGAACTGGGAAGGATCCAAGGTCAACCCACGGATCCCATTTCCGCGGGTTTTTACCACTGGAATGGGATGGTTGAATCAATTAATGCAAGGGTCAGGGATAATCCCTTATAAATTATTGGTTTTTTGAAAACAAAGGGATGAATTAAACAACAACAATATGCATGTTTTGTCTAAAAGCTGTTAATTCTAAGGATATGCATGCATGTTTGACTCTTAAGGAGCAGGTAATTCTGAGGAGGAGAGAGCCTCAAACTCAGATCTGATTCTAATAAGAGGGGACTGGCTAGGGAGGGGCTATCCCTGCAATAACCAATGGACCTATGCATCTGAAGCAAGAGAAACAAATTTTTAGAAGCTCAGAAGTTGGGAGTTAATTGGTTTTGAGGTGGTCTTATGCTAAGAGGGTTTAGTTTAGTAGGATTCCTGGACTGGGAGCTTCAGAAGTGTCTTCTTCTAGGCTCTATCTCCACTGTCACCTGAGACAGCAAATGCCAAATAAATGTTTCTTAAATTGAATTGAAATGGGAATGGATAAAAGGAATGAGACAGGGGATCCTTAAGAACTTCAGGGACAGAATAGGATCATTCCCATGCTTTCAAACTTTTGGAAAGTCGTGTGTGTGAGGTTAGAGCCTATCTGACTCTTAATGAATTCCATATTTTCTGTGGGGGAAGTGTAGTGTACCCTTAGTAAACATGACCGGTTTTTGGACCTTCATTTTAATATCGGGATATCTCCAAAAGCAAGTTGCCGTGTTACAACCTACACAGTACCATAGCTCCCAGGAAAGTCTGCTTTGGTGGAACAGCTTTGGCTGCTCAAAACCACAGCTCATGAGTCCCATCAATGAGATGCTTTTGCCAGTGAGAAGGCTCACATGTGTTCTGTGCACGTAAGCTCTTCCATGTGTGCAGAAATGTTTGATACTGTGGATTTGGATGTGGACAGGGTGGTGAGAGGAAAGCCACATGGAAGGGTTGAAGAAGCTACTGGGGTCTCGAGCCTGCTGTCTTTCCTCAAAAATGCCTCTTGCACTTGAAATACCGCTGATTTGTTTCACTCACAGATTCCTGCTTGTTAATAACTAACAACTAGTATTTATATAGCACCATCTGTACGTAAAGTACTTTACAAAGATCTGATTTTTGTTTCTCAACAACCCTGAGTGGTAAATGTAAACTGAGGCAGGGAGGTTAAATGACTTGATCATGGCCATGTAGCTGACTGGTGTCTGAGACTGGACTCGAAGCCCAATGTTCTTGTCATTGCACTAACCAGCTGCCCATTACCACCCCTTCCCCAAGTCAAGGTCTCTCTTCTGCTAGGGGTCTGTGTTCCCATTTGCTGTATTTCTCCTAATTGTAGGGATCCAGTGACTGGCACTCCAGCTCCATTTAACCTCCCAACACTACGTAGCTTTTACAGAGGAATATTCATGAACAAACCTTTCTGCCAACAATGCGGGTATACAGTCCCTTCCCCCAATCCACCTTGGCTCACCTTAGCTCAGTTGCTAGAACATGGGTCCCGCCAAGCTCACGTCCAGAGCGAGTATTGCTGTTGTGGACAAAATGCAGTCCAGCATTCTGCTGGGACACTGGGTTCTTGCTCCTCAGGACAAGGATACTGGGCTGGCTGATCACCTGACCTGGTTTCCCAAATCCCCATGCTTTGTACTCTTGGCCTAGATTAAAGACCCGATTCCTGGCCCCTAGAATGGAAAACCACCAAAAGGCCAAAGCTTCAGGCCCAATTCTGACAGTGGGGAAGGGGAGCAGGCAGCCCGACTTTCTCCACCCCCAAAGGCCACGTGGTCTCCCTGACATTGAGGGAAGGAATCCCCTTGTTCCTTCAGACACGAACACAAGCAGTGGCTAGAGCCGAGTCAGACCTTTTGGAAGATGTCAGCAGGGCTCTAGCGAGCCACACGACAGGTGACCCTGTCTCAGCCCCAAGATATTTCCCCTTGCACTTTCCTCACATGTCATCACCATTCCTCCCTAGTACCTTCCGAGGGGCTACACCCACACAGGTAACAGTGGATGGGCTCATGTCCTACATAAACCTCACTAGGAAAGTCTTATCAGCCATGTGCATGGGCCCATAGTCAACAGGAATTAGCACAAGACTCAAGAAGGCTGGCTCCCCCCAAGGCCGGGCCACAATCTGGCTTCTGTTCCGACTCCCACAGAGCCCCAGGAACAGGCTTCCGGGCCTGACAGCCCACAGCACCCCCGTCCTCCAGAGCTTCAGAGAGCCGCCGGCACTCCTTGAGGAGGGGGATGACTGGGGGATGGCACCTCAAGGCATCTGCTGTTGGAGGGATGTCCCGAGGTCATCACCCTCTCATCTTGGCACTCCAATCACTCGGCCTCCTGGAACTGCCTGGATCCTGCCTGGCACGGCTTCCACTGTGGTCAATGAACCTCCTCCTGGCTGGAGCATTTGGCAGGCGTGGAGCCCCTGCATTCTCTGCCTGGAACCCTGTCTCCTTCTCTAACCACATGGGTGGGAGCAGGGGGTCACCCTCTTCATGAAGCTCCTATGAGGAGCAAAGGGCTTGTGCTTATTATCTCTCCCTCACTCTCCTTCCTGCCCACCCTTGGAGGCCGCTTCCTTTTCCGTGGCTGCTGCAGCATCTCCCCTAGGCTCCTCACTGAGGATAATGCAATGATTGGAATTATGGGAATCGAATAGGCTGCCGTGATGGGGAGTGTGCATCAACTAAACAGCAAACTCATATTTTAGGCCCCTCCGATGTGTCCAGTACAGTGACAGGGGCAGGAGGGGATGGGTGGGAATACAAGCACAAAGGGTGACTCAATTCCCACGGAAAAGAAGCTTACATTCTAAGGGAAGAAATGCAGTACATATATCACACACCCCAAAAGTCAGGGCAGTTTTAAGCCACTGAAGTATAAGCCAATAACTCATAATTGGCATGTTTGAGCAAAGAGCAATATAAGGTTCCTGTGGCACAGTTCTCTGCCCTGGTAACTTCTGTCCCCTGGGCTGGGTAAGATTCAGCTTTCTGCAAACATCCGAGTATGAAGCAGTACGTTATGTAGTCTGTGGCTACATTGGCACCTATCGGAGAAAGTGGGGGACAATGCCATTTGCCCTGATCTTGGGCTAGATGGCACAATTTGGTGGCTTACCTCTGAACTCTTACTCCAAGATGCCTTGATCCTTGGTCCTCCTTGGTCTTTTTCTCCACCGGTGGTAGCTCAGTCGCACCTTTTCTGGGTCTGCCTTCTCTTCACCCTCAACGCTTCCAGACCCCGGCAATCTAGGTTCTCAAAAGTTCCTCCCTTCCACACCAGTTCTTGGGGGAGGAGGCTGAGCAAGTCTCTCTTACAACGGCTTTGATTTCAGGAAGTGGCATCGAGTAGGGTTCGCGCTCATTTCTGAGGAACTGGTTCAATCCAGAAGGTTTAACAGATTATTTTTAAATGAATTAGTCTGTGGTTCTACCCATGCAAGTCTGCACAGCATCAATATAAAGTAAATAAATATAGACACAAAGTATTTAGAATCAGTTCTGCTTGAATGTTTGAAAACGTGAGTTTGTTCCCACGTGATTGTTGGAATGAGCATCAGGCCATTGTGCCCACCAGGGAATGCAGAAAATGGAGCCAGGAAACCGAGTCACGGAGGGCTAGACAATTCACGTCTCGTTAAACATCCGCCACAGTTCATCCTGCGCTACCAGGCCTGACTCTTCTTTGCCATTTGTGAGTACGTGAGTTACAATATATGTGTCTATTCATAACCACAACACACCAACACATGCACACAACACATGTACACACACAACACAACCCTGGTCATGCATGTTACATATGCATGTGCACAACACCACACAATATATGTATATGCTGGGATAATGGGACATACACATGCATCGATGGATATACACACAACACACGATATATGGAGATAACAGAACACACATGTACAATAACATAGATGTAGATACATACAACACAATGTATAGATATACCTATACAATGCCCTGTGCAGTACACATACAAGACATAATCCATGTACGTACATATGCATCACACGTCAGTGTACAGTAAATAACATGTATGATATACCATACACACCATATATAAAACACCGATAGACACACATAATGCACATGTGTATATGTATAATCTATGTACATACACAACATGTATATATTATTTATTGTATATTATGTATAATGCATATTATATATTATTGTTTTATATATAGACAGCATAAGGTCTGTCCACATACAATATAATTGCATATGCAAACATAATACAACATACACACCTATATCCGTGTATATACAATACTATACATACCTGGGTATGCATGTATAACACATCTACACATGCACGACACAATTTGTTGCCGTTCCATTGTTTCAGTCCCGATCGGAGTCTCTGTGACTTTATATGGGGTTTTTTTGGCAAAAATATTAGAGTTGTTTGTCATTTCCTTCTCCAGGCCTTTTAACAGATCAGGAAACTGAGGCAAACAGGATTAAGTGACTTGCCCAGGATCACAGAGCTTATTAGTATCTGAGGCTGGATTTAAATTCATGTCTTACTGAATCCAGGCCCTGTGCTCTATGCAGTGCACCATCCAGCTACTTTCAACCCAAGTGTATACCAATGCACATATATACACGTGCACATACAACCCTGTGTGCACAGACTAGGCATGTACACTATATGTGGATATATAACAACGCACACCTGTAAACATATACCCTGCACGTACATAACGCACTGTACACACATGTATGTGCCTCTACTTTGTGCACCCACGAGCGTGCACTCAACACCCCAACACGCTGACGCCTCCAGGCTCAAAGACACCTCCCCCAGCACGCCTGGAGTCCTTTGAAAGAAACAAGAGAACATGTGATCACTCTTGCAGCAGCAGCAACAACAGCAGAAGGGAATCCTCATTGGAGACTAGCAGCGAGAATGCTGGGATGATAAATTACTATGACTAAAAGTTGGGTGTCCCAGCCCCAGCTCCCACAGGCCTGCCAGTCTTTACTGCCCGGCTTTGCCTTGAGGGGATTTTTAGGAACTCACCTGTCCCGTTAGAGCCGAACTGACTGTGCAGGGCGGGGGACTGAGGGTGCTGGGGGTGGTGGAGGTGAGGGAAATCTTGCCCGTGTCGGGATGGAGTCAGAAAAGGACCCTTTTGGGCAGAAGTGAGGAGAGAGGCAGAGGGGGCAGCCAGTGCAAGGAGGAGCTGAAGTGTTGGCTAGGAAACACACAGACAAGGCTAGAGGGAAGGACATACCTGTAGAAGGCTTGAAAACCTCTAGACGTGGCCATGAAGGCCTTTAAAAGCAATCAGGGGAGGAAACTCTGATTCTAGGGGCTATAACAGAGGGTCAAAGGGTCCAGGCATGGTCTGGCCAAGAGAAGGGTTGGGCCGTGCCTATTTTGGTTGGTTAAATGTTGGGGCTCCTTTTGAACTAATTGTTTCTCTTGGTTTTCCTTCATTCTTGAGAATGTTTCCCGAGTTGGGGATCTTTCAAAGGTGTTTCTACATCAGTGTCCAACAACGTGAATGGCAGCCGATGGAGGAGTGGAGACGGCTGGAGCAACTCTGGCCCCACGACATCCAAGGAGTTCCTTTTTTTTTTTATTATCGCTTTTTATTTACAAGTTCTCTGCATGGGTAATTTTTCAGCATTGACAATTGCCAAACCTTTTATTCCAATTTTTCCCCTCTTTCCCCCTACCCCCACTCCCAGATGGCAAGTTGACCAACAGGTTATATATGTTAAAAGTAAAAATTAAATACAATATAAGTATACATGTCCAGACAGTTATTTTACTGTACAAAAAGAGTCGGACTTTGAAATAGTGTACAATTAGCCTGTGAAGGAAATAAAAAATGAAGGAGGGCAAAAATAGAGGGATTGGGAATTCTATTCTAGTCATCTCCCAGAGTTCTTTCACTGGGTGTAGCTGGTTCAGTTCATTCCTGCTCTATTGGAACTGATTTGGTTCATCCCATTGTTGAAGAGCCACGTCTGTCAGAATGATCATCATGTAGTATTGTTGTTACCGTATATAATGATGTCCTGGTCCTGCTCATTTCCCTCAGCATCAGTTCATGTGAGTCTCTCCAGGCCTTTCTGAAATCAAGGGAGTTCCTTTCTTGAAGAAAAACCGATCCCGGACACACAGCTGCTTCTGAAGGTCACAGGAGTCTCTTTGCTTTTCCTTTCTTTGACTGAATTATATAAAAGGGAGCATAAGCATCTTGTGCCCTTAACCCCTTGATCAAAAGGAAGAGAGAATTCCTAGCTTCTTTCTCTGTGAAGTGAAATTCAGGCAAACCCTGGCTTAACTGCTCATTTTCTGGATTGGTCTAGATTAATCAAGGTTCTAGATGTTCTAAGGAAATCTTGTAACTCACAGTTCATGGTTCCTATAATGATCCTTCCTTAAATTAAGTAAACACTGCATCTGAAAATGATTAAATGGTGATGGCAAGATTCAATTTCAGTATCAGCACTGATTAAGTGCCTACTGTGTTCCCAGGGACAGGCTTAGTGCTGGGAAGACAGACAAAATACAGAAGGTCCCCATCTCCATGGAGCTTTTAGAGGAAGTTCAGGGAAGGAGTATTTACAACATGTCCTTTCTCACAGAAATACAAAGTATAGACAAAGTAACTTCCAGAAAGCAGGAAGGAGAGAGCTCTCTGAAACACAGTATCTTTAAGAAGCCGGCATGAGAATAGGGCCAGGGGCCGGACAGAGAGAAAGGGGGACTAGCTTTTCGCTAGGCTGGTCAGCCAAGAGTGGCTGGGAGGGCTAGCCCAAGGTCTCGGCGCTGTGCCCGATGGGGCAGGACCTGCCGGAGGGCCCTCCTCCTCCTGCCTCCGCTTCCTGCTCCTCCTCCTCTGCTTCCTCCTCTCCTCTCAGCCCTCCCCTTCTGAATGCCAAGGGGGGAGGGGAGGAGGAGGAGTTCCAAGCTCGGCCTCTGATGCCATGGTCTCCACGGCAACACTCCCAGGCCAAGCCAACCGACAATAGGCTGCTCCCTTTGGGCTGCTGCCCCTACGCTTTGAATCCCTCCCAGACCCTGGATTCTAATGACCAGTGGGGGCAGGCGCTGTCTGAAGCGGTTGTGAATGTCTACTGCCAAGATCCGGGGGAGCCCACCCAAGCAGGCTGCAGGACTAGGGATGGGCCCCCTCTTTGTGGAGGAGGTGGCAGCGTCTCTGGTCCGAGAATTTCTCCACAGAAAGGTACCGGAGGCACCCCGGGCGGGCCCCAGCTCCCGGCACCTCCACGGGGTGTTGGGCTCCTGGCTGTGCCCTGGGAGCAAGTGGGGAGGGGGCCCGGGGCGAGGGGCTGGGGCTCCTGGGCAGGGGAGCCGGGATCTGGCCCTGGACATTCTGGAAGTCTTCCTGTAACTTCCTAAGGATGGCCCGGGAAGAGGCTCAACTACATCTCCCAAGAGCCCCATCTCCAAACAGGAATTTCCTTCCTGTGAGGAGTCCTAGAGGGCCCGGCTCCCAGCCATGTGCAGTCCCTCTGCTGGGCCTCCCAGAGCCAGGAGCAGCCACATGGCAGCCCCTTGTTTAAAGCCACGCTCCTAAGAAGGGAAACTTCTGTCAGCCTCCAAGAGGAGGCTGCTGCTCTGCCGGCTCCAGGGGGGCAGGGGATAGGAGGTTGCTTCTCTGATGGCTTCAGGGGGGCAGGATTCAGGAGGCTGCTCTGTCTGGCTCCAGAGGGGCCAGTATTCAGGAGGCTGCTGCTTTGATGGCTCCAGGGAGAAGGGGATAGGAGGCTGCTCTGGTGGCTCCAGTGGTGCAGGAAATAGGAGGCTGCTTCTCTGATGGCTTCAGGGGGGCAGGATTCAGGAGGCTGCTCTGTCTGGCTCCAGAGGGGCCAGTATTCAGGAGGCTGCTGCTTTGATGGCTCCAGGGAGGAAGGGATAGGAGGTTGCTCTGGTGGCTCCAGTGGTGCAGGAAATAGGAGGCTGCTTCTCTGATGGCTTCAGGGGGGGCAGGATTCAGGAGGCTGCTCTGTCTGGCTCCAGAGGGGCCAGTATTCAGGAGGCTGCTGCTTTGATGGCTCCAGGGAGAAGGGGATAGGAGGCTGCTCTGGTGGCTCCAGTGGTGCAGGAAATAGGAGGCTGCTTTGATGGCTCCAGTGGTGTAGGAGATAGGAGGCTGCTTCTCTGATGATTCCAGGGGGGCAGGAGACAGGAGGCTGCTGCTCTGGTGGTTCCAGCTATGCAGGAGAGAGGAGGCTGCTCCTCTGCCTGGCTTCAGGGGGGGCAGGATTCAGGAGGTTGCTGCTCTGGTGGCTCCAGTGGGGCAGGAGAGAGGAAGCTGCTCCTCTGCCTGGCTTCAGGGGGGGGCCAGGATTCAGGAGGCTGTTGCTCTAGTGGCTCCAGTGGTGCAGGAGATAGGAGGCTGCTTCTCTGATGATTCCAGGGGGGCAAGATTCAGGAGGTTGCTGCTCTGGTGGCTCCAGTGGGACAGGAGAGAGGAGGCTGCTCCTCTGCCTGGCTTCAGGGAGGCAGGAGAGAGGAGGCTGCTGCTCTGACAGCTCCAGGGGGGCAGAATGCAGACCTGCACTGAGGCTAAGTTCGTCTGCTGGCCGCTGATAGATAACAGTAAAAGCCCACAAAGCCTCAGTGTGTCAGGTTAGTAGAGGCTGCTGACAGCTGTCTAAGGAGGAACCTCTCCAGCCTCTCCCCAAGCCCAGCAAAGTGAGCAGGAGCTCTGCAGAATCTCCTAAGTTTTCTGGCAGAGCATCTCTGGGCTTTGGCCCCTTGGCTGCTACCTCCACATGTAGTGCCTGCTTCCCTAGGGCTTCCTTCACCAGCTCCCTGCCTTCTTGGGGGACAAGCAGCATGTGGCCACAGAAATGGAAGGGGCTGGAGGGAGGGAGTGACCTAGGGCCAGCTCTGGGAGGAGCCTGACAGTCTGTGTCACTCACGTTAATGAGCATTTATGGCGAGCCTGTCATATGCCAGGCAGAGTTTGGCTCTCCAGGCTGTTCTGAAAAGCTCTCGCTGGGGGAGGAAAGCCTGCTGGTGGCAGGAAGATTTGGGCTCGGACCCTGTTTCTGCTCCAGAAGTAGGCTGTCCTGAAGCCTTAAGGCAATGATGGAGCAGAAAGGGTGCCGGCTCCGGAGTCCCAGGATATGTGTTGGACTCTTGGATCTACTAGGTACGAGCTGTGTGATCTTGGGCCACTGCAATGAGTCTGAGTTTCCTCGTCTGTAGAATGACAAATGGCCTCAAAATCCTATGATAAGCTGAAGACTGATCAGGGAGAGTGATCAGGATGATGGGGCAAGGTTGAAAACATGTTATAGGCTTCGTGGGCTGCAAGCTTGGACTATTCAGTCTTTTTTTTACAGATAGTTTTAATGTTTTATTTTTGGGCCTTGAAAACATGTTAATGGGCTTCATGGGCTGGAAATTTGGAGTATTTAGTCTTTTTTACAGATAGTTTTAATATTTTATTTTCCCCAGTTACAGGTAAAATCATTTTTTAATTCGTTTTTAAACCTTTGAGTTCCAAATTCTCTCCCTTCCTCCTCCCACCATTGAGAAGACACATGTGAACTTACACAAGACATTTCTATAAACATGTCACTAAAGAAAACAGATTTCCCGTCACTTCCACCCATGAAAAATAAAGTAAAAAAGAGAATGTTTCAATCTGTATTCAGATCCCATCAGTTCTTTCTTTGGGTATGGAGAGCATTTTCCACCATAAATCTTTCAGGGTGGTCGTGGATCACTGTACTGCTGAGAACAGCAAAGTCACTCACAGCTGAGCATCCCAACACTTTGCTATTCCTTTGTCTGCAGGACATTGGACTTTGCATCAGTTCACTGAATCCTTTCTAGGTTTTTCCGAGTATCCTGCTCATCATTTCTTACAGAACAATTGTATTCCATCATAATGGCAGACCACATTCAGCCTTCCCCAACTGATGGGCATTCTTTCAATTTTCAATTCTTTGCCCTGAAATAAAAGCTGCTATATATAATTTTGTGCATATAGGTTCTTTTCCTTTTTTTTTTTTTAATCTTGTTTTGGGATACATGGTATGCATGATCCCTTAGGGCACAGTTTATATTTTTAGATCATTTTATTTGATCATATCAATTGGGGAATGGAGCTTGGTTTGTGTGTGTGTGTGTATGTGTGATTTTGATCAATTCCTATTTATTTGAGAAATGAGGCCATCATCAGAGAAACTGACTTCAAAATTCTCTTCACCATGACTCCTTTTATTTCCTGCCCATTTATTCTGTTCCCTTTCTCCTTTGATTCTGTCCCTTTTCAAAAGTGCTCTGCTACTGACCACTCCCTTCTCCCAATATGCTCGCCTTTCTATCACCCTTTTCCCTTCTTGTACCCTTTTCCTCTCCTATTTTCCTATAGGGTAAGATAGATTTCTATACCCATTATTTTTTTCTTTGAGTCAGTTCTGAGGAGAGTAAAGTTCATTCACTCCTCTACCCCTTCCTCTCCATTGTAAAAGCTTTCTCTTGCCTCTTACATTAAGCTATTTAATCTTGAGGAAGACCTACTCTTTAATGATCTTTGCTTGTTTGAAAGGCTCATAATGTTCAGCTCAGTCTAGATTTGTTTTGTTTTTATCTGTTATTTTGTGGGAAGAAATAGGATCCAAACTCAAAAGATTCAGGGAAGCAAATTTCAACTTTACAGGATTCAATGTCTCCTTTCAAAAAGTATCAAACCTCTTGCTTAAAAAATTAAAATGATGGCTCCCTCAAGATTCTGAGAAAACAATTCTCAACAATGAGAACCATTCAACAATGGAATGAACTGCCTTCACAGGTTGTGAGCACCCCAGCAACGAAATTCTCTCCTCCCTCTCTTCCTTTCTCCCTCCTTTTCCTCTTTCCCTGCTCCCTCCCCACAATTTCTGTCTCTGATGCCTTCAGTGTCCCTCTTCCACTCTGTATACCCTACAAAAGGTCACTACTATGGCTGCATTGCTCTCTAAGGAGAAGGGATTGAGGAGGGACTTAGGTGGGGAAAATCAAACTCAGAAGGTGGAGGTGGAGACAGGAAAAGTTATCATTAGAAAGTATTAATTCTTATGAGGCTCCCAGCATGATAAAGAACAGAGTGCTGACCCCCCATAGAAGGCCATTTTACTGGGGCTGGGGGCATCTGACACCTGCCCCCAGGCGCTAGAGTGAGAGCCCCTGGAACAAGGGGGAAGGAATGCAGGTCTAGGGCAGGAAGGGGACCAGAGCCCAAATCTGAGTTAGGACCTTCTCTGACCACAAAAGCTGCATTATCACATGTCTGGTAAGTAAGTGGTGGTGGTGGACTCCATGCTGATGTGTCTGCTGCTGCAGAGCCCCTTGGGAGCTTCTCCTTCCAGGTGTCTGGGTCAGTCTGGGAGTGCCCAGCAACCTCTACTAAGGAAGTAGTACCGGACATGGTAGAATGGGCTGAAGGGTGTAATTAACCAAATGTTTCCCACTTCTTCCAGGGTTTAAAAAAAACAAGCCTTGTCTTGGACCAAGAACATCCTCGAGGTGAATACAGCATAAACAACAGAAATGAGCTGCGCAAGGTTCTGCACCTAGAAATGCTTTATAAGGAAAACAAGGTGGGTGACTTTAAGGGGACAGGGCACTGAAAGTCGGGGGGGGAGGGTGGCAAGTGCAGGAGCGGAGGCTGGCAGCGAGATGCCCAAGGCCGCTGACCTAAGCGGTCTCCTACTGAGAAGGGAGAGGTGCCCTTTCTGGTGGCTGCTTCCCATACTCTCACTCTGACCCAGACCACCACTCTCGGGCTCTCTCCTTTCCCCACAAGATAATTTTTCATCACCGACGGTCAGTTCTTCCCATATGGGCCGTTTTTGCCTCTTCTCTTCTAAGGAAAAGCGCCTCAGCTCCCTTCCCACCCTTGCTTGTCCCCTTCAACAATCTCTATGATGAGATTGCCCAAATGTCAAAATTCTATACATACCTTAAGATAGTCAACCAATCATTCAGTCAGCAAACATTTCCTAAGCCCCGAGGCAGTGCTAGATGCTGGGACGCAAAGACAAAAGGGAAATATTCCTTGGTCTTGGGACCAGACACGAGGCTTATGTTCCACTGAGGGAATCCATGTGCACAGGTCAGGAAATCTGAGAGACAGACTTACCTGGCGATTTCCTGGGCAGGCGGTTTTAGCAAGGGGAGGAATTGGAGGCGGCCTCTCTTCAGAGGAAGCTTGGGAGGTGTGGGAAATTCCAAAAGGGGAAGTTGAGGAAATGCTTTTAAGGGGGATGTCATGTACTGGGCACAGACAGTTAAGCTGGTGCTAGAGCTGTGAAGATGAGTAGGTTCGTGGGATCATCCATCTAGAAACAGAAGGGACCTCAGAAGCCAGTCTCCTCGTTTGACAGATGAGGAAACTGAGGCTGAGAGGAAAAGAAGTGTCTTGCTCAGGATCCCACGGCTAGTATGGATCTGAGGCCCAATCTGAACTCCAAGCTGGGTAATTAGAATATAAGGGGGAGTTTGTCTCATGTCCTGCAGGCAAGAGGAAGTTTCTAAAACCATATAGGCTGGAGAGTTATGGTCATGAATAACCATCTGGGGAGCGCAGTTATCAGTCTGGAGATTTTCCCCTTTTCTGTGGATTTCGAATTATGTTAAATAAAATAAAATGGTCAGTCTTGGGCCGAAAATGCAGAGTGCGGGACGCCTAATTTTTTGTCTTTGACAATAGGATGAGAAGATCCTAGAAGGGCCCTCAGGGGCCATCCAAACCACTTCTTCATTTGAGGTATGAACTGCCCAGGGGCCAAGGCCACACATGTGAGAGGTGGCAGCCAGCACTCAGACAGGGCCCTTAGGCTTCTCGCCCCGCCCCTGCCACTTCCCCAGTGCTTCCCCTCAGACACAGGGGCTCCTTCTTCAACTGGAGAAAAAAAGATCTGAACTGGAAAAACTCAGACAAAAACGTTCAGCAAAAAGGGCTTAGGAAAACTTGACTTTGTAAAACTCGAAGCAATTCAAAGTTAACCTTTTTTTCTCCCAATAACAGGTAAAGAAAAATCCTCTGAAAACAAGCCTCGAAATCATTACAAGTTACTTTTTGGACCATTCTGGAAAGAACAGTTACCATTTAATACAAGAAACACCACTTTCTATTGTTTCAGCTTCCAAGATGTATCACAAACCACCTCTGAAACGCTCTGAGAATTCTGCAGTGAATAATAATAATTCCAGCGAGGTTTCAGACGAAGACGGAAAGGCCAGGTACCACACTGCACTGGTTAGAAGGGCACAAACTGCGCGCCAACGCCGGTCTGGGACACGCTTGTCCGGCCGCCCGGGGCGTGACTGAGAGGTGTCTGGGGGCGAGCATCCGCCACAAGTGCTTATTCATTCCTGGCTCTCTGGGCGGCGCGGCCCTACTGTGCGCCAGGGACCGGCCCTACTGTGCGCCAGGGACCGGCCGAGTGCTTCACACACATTCATACGCAAAAGGTGCCCGCGATTCTGAGATCCAGGGCGGTTAAAGGGGCCTGGGGGGGCCCGGGAGGAGCCGCGGGCGGACGCGTCGGAGGGGCCTCCAGGTTTTGTTGCCTCGGAGAGCCGGCCCAGCCTCTGAGCCGAGGGAGGCTCCTTGTACCGACCGGCGCTTCCCCACGGGGGCGCAGGGGCCGAGAGGCCGCCCCTGACCGGGGCCCGACGGCCCGAGGGCGGGCGCCCGGACACCTGGCGCTTCTCCGCTCTGCGGGGCAGCGGGGGAGGCGGCGCAAGGCGCGGCAGGGGCTGGTGTCCGCGGCTCCGCCTCAGCCCCTCTCAGCCCCGGGCACAGGAGACTGGGCAGCCACCGCGGCGTCCGAGGCGAGGACTGGCGGAGGGAGACCGTGGAGGAGGGCGGGAAACTGCAGACCTTAAATGCCCGGCCTTTGGCGCACGCGCAGTGGGGGAGGGCAAAGCACCTCCGGGTCCCGCGGCGCATGTGCAGGTGGCAGGCGAGGCTCGGGGCGGCGCACGCGCAGTGGGGGCGGGCAAGGCTTCCCGCCGGGTCCCGCGGCGCACGCGCAGTGAGGGAGGGCGAGGCTTCCCGCTGGGTCCCGCGGCGCATGTGCAGGTGGCAGGCGAGGCTCGGGGCGAAGCTTCCCGCTGGGTCCCGCGGCGCACGTGCAGGTGGCAGGCGAGGCTCGGGGCGGCGCACGCGCAGTGGGGGCGGGCGAGGCTCCCCAGGGTCCTGGGCGTACGTCCGTCGGGCCGCTGCAGGGCCTCGGTGCTGGCGCATGTGCAGAGAGGAGCCAGGCCTCGCTCTGGGGCCCGGCAGGCCGCTGCCCCGAACCACCGGCGGCTGCGAGGCCGGGCCCAAGCCGCCGCCTCGGGGCCCGGGGCCCCGCTAGTCTGGGGCTGGGCGGGGGGCCCGGCGGAGGCGCGCCGGGACATGTCCTCGGCCGACGTCAGCCTGCCGCACATCGGGCCGCGGGACCCCGAGCCTCGCACGGCCCGCGTCTGGGCCTCGGCCCCGGCCCCGCTGCCGTTCCTGTCCGCGCCGGGCCTCGAGTGGCCTCGGCCCCCTGAGGCCCCGCCCTCGGCCCGCGCGCAGCCCCTGCCCAGGTAGGGCGGCTGCCGGTCCGGGCGGAGAAGAGCCGCTGGGGCCTGCGGGGCCTGGAAGGAGGAAGGGGGGCTTCGGAGGCGGCCGCGGCGGAAAGGGGGGGAGGCCCCTCCCCCCGGGTCCCCCTCCTGCCCCTGACTGGGGCGCGCGCTGCCCGCATCGCATCCGCCCCCCCCCCGAAATGCGGCCGCTTCCCGGGGTCTCTCCCTCCTCCCGCTGCTCCTCGGAGGCCATGGCCCCTCCCCCCTCCCCAGGTTTTGTCCTCGGGCGGGGCCGCTGCTCAGAACCCGCGGCAGGGGCTGAGGGGCGGGGCTGGGAGAAGGGCCGCCGGAGGGGCCCCGGGCTGTCTGGCTTAGGGGCCCGGGTGGGACAGACCTCTGCCCCAAGCCCGGGCCCTCGCCTTCTGGCGTGGGCGAGAGCCCGCCGCCCTCCCTTCTGCGCCCTCCGCCACTCCCCGGTGGCAGAGGGCGCGGGCAGAACTAGCTCAGCCCTTGGGAGGAGCGCAGAGAGGGCTCGGGCCCCCTGGCGGACGGCCGGGAACAGGGGCGTGGGGTTGGGTGGGAGCGGCGGCGCCCTTCGCTGAAAGCGTCTTCGAGGCGAGGGCGCGCCCAGAGGAGGGGGCGTCACTGGGATCCAAAGGCCCCTGATTCTGGAGTTGTGACGGGGCTCGGGGAGCTAGAGCTCAGGGGCCTGTGCCCGAGCAGGGCTGGAACCCGCTGGGCCTTGTGAGCCTCGGGCTGCCTCTGCCCTGCCCGGGGGCGCGAATTGGGTGCAGGGGTCAGACCTCGTCCTTGGAAAGGGCCGCTTGCCTCGGAGACTTTGGCCCCGCGTCTCCCGGGGCTGCAGCGAGCTCTGGAGGCTTCAGGAGTTGGGCAGCTTCCCGCCGCGGTGGCCATTTGGCGCAGTGACCTGCTCGGAGTGGGCTCTGTCCCCGTGGTGGGACCGGGTCGTTGGGGGGGGAAGGCCCTTCCCCGGCGCTGCCATCCTGGGCCCGGAGCTGCTGCCGCCCAAGGTGTGCTCTGATGCAGCGGCAGCTCTCTGACACTCAGACTTCCCCTTCTTGGGAAGGATCGTCTGGCTTGTTGGTTTGGGACGGTCCCTTAAAAATGGGACTTGAGACCAGACAACCTAATCCAAGGTCTGAGGGCGACTTTGTGCCTTCCTAGGAGGTGTTCACTGGGAGGTTAGGGCGCGGACGGGACCCTCAGCAGCAAATATGGGAGCGCCCGGGCCCCTTCTCTCCTCCCTCCCGGCACGTGATAAGTGTCCAGTTAAATGGTCGGAACGGGGAGGGCGGGAGAGGGACTGCAGATGGGGGTGTCTGAGTAAGGTGGCTGAACCCCGTCTGCCTGCGTCGCCGGCATGGATGCTTCTTGCTGGTTAGAACAGGGAGGAGGAGTTTTAGCAGTTTGAGCGTGGAAGTTAGTGCTTTCTGCAGGCCACAGACCGCGGTGCTGCTTTTATCTGTCGGCCCTTATACGGCAAGCACGTGGAGAACCTCGGCTGTATGGAAACTGCCACGGGAAAAAACACGTTTTGGATACCAAATGAAACTATTTACCACGTGGGGTTACCATGGCAGCCTTTCAGCCTTGTCTGTTTGGGATAAATAGTGAAAAGCCCTGGGCAGCCTCAGCTCCGTGGATGCCGGGGCAGCCTCTGCGTTCGAAAGCCACAGATTTACATCATCCGCATCGTATCGTGTTCCTACAGCTCCCAATGCCGTTTGAATCCAGGTGGGCCAGCACATCCCTTGGCTTTGACCCTCTGGAACACAAACCGCTGTGGGCAGACGGATGAGATTATCAACTCCATTCTCCGACCGCTGCCTTTGCCACGGCGTGCCGATCCTAATGAGTTATTTTTCTTTGATTTTTAAATGACAGTCCAGTCCATTTTTTCTATTATGACTGGCTAATGTGAATGGACACAAGATTCCGTGAAAGTACGAGAGAAAACCTGGTGCTTTAACTTTTCCTAAATTCGCGCCAGTTATTACTAGAAACACTAAGAGCGAACTGCCTTGCATAAGGGACTCCATTCCCCCCGACAAATGGTGAGACGGCCTCAAAAGTGTTTTTGGTCAGTTGGTGGATGCATATTTCCCCGGGGGGGGGTGATCAGTAATGTGTGAGTGCTCAGGACTGAGATACACTCCTAATGCCCACCTCTTCTCTCCAATAGGCATGATGAATGTGATGGTGACACACTCGGTAACACCACGTCCCCCAAAAGACCGCCACACAAAAACAAGACCTCCAAGTCCGTTGTCGGAGATGGCAATGGGTCGCCACCGCTCCGGAAGGAGATCATGTCAAGCAGTGTGGAGAACCCTAAAATGGCAGAGTCTTCAGAAGGGAAGAAGATGGCAGAAGGGAGACTCAAGTCTGGCCTCTTAGCCAGAGGAATATTGTCGGGGCCCATCGCCAACTCACAAGAGGTGGTTATGATTATTATTATTTGGAGGAGGGTGGTGGTGGTGGTGGTGAAAGGGCCCTGGTCTGGGGAGCAACATAAGGAAACCCCGGCCGTAGATTTGGCTCCCCTCCCACCTGCTCTCTGATCTTGTGACCTTTCCTTGCTGTTTCGGAGAAGGGGGAGTGGGCCTGCTAAGTGCTGCAGTCTTGATTACATGCCGCAGGCTGAGCTTGCCCCACTCTCCCTGGGCTCTCTGGGCCCAGCTACGGCAGAGGCGGCTTCATCCAGGAGTTAGAGTCTGGGCAGTAAAACACTCCTGCTAGTGATAGGAGGGGAGGCCTGCACATGTCTCATAGGAAAGTAGCTTTTTAACATGACTGTTGATCTATGATCTTTAAAATGATCTCTGAGGTGGGCCGCAGACCGGCGCCTGTCAGGGGTCTTTGCTTGGCCATTCTACGCTGGGCAGCTGCCAGAGCACTTGGCAGCAGTGGGCTGGCAAGGAGGTCATTGAGGGCTAGAGGACGCCGCGTTGCCCCTTCCCTGTCTGGGTTCCAGACTCCCCCTCTCCATCACCACTGCATGGTCCCCTGCTTCTCTGGGCCTGCATTTCCTCGTTTTTAGGAGGAATCAGAGATCACTCAGACCCATTTTGTCTCTAATGCTCAGGGACGGTTTTGTTGGTCTGAACCCATGATTCCATTTGTCTAGGAGTGTCTGCTGTGGGAACTCTTCCCTTATTGAGCTCTGCACACCTGCTCACTCCTGGTGCCTCGTGGTTATAGAGAGTTAGTTGTGGAGGCACTGAAGTGACCTGTGCAGGACCCCGCAGCTCATCTTCACCAGGTCGTGCTGCCCCTTCCCTTGTGGGGCTGCGTTTGTAGACGGATGCACCCAGATTCAGGGAGGCCATGCCCGGATTCAGGGAGGCCATGCCCGGATTCAGGGAGGCCATGCCCGGATTCAGGGAGATTGCACCCAGATTCAGGGAGGCCATGCCCGTATTCAGGGAGGCTGCACCCAGATTCAGGGAGATTGCACCCAGATTCAGGGAGGCTGCATCCAGATTCAGGGAGATTGCACCCAGATTCAGGGAGGCCACGGCCAGATTCAGGGAGATTGCATCTAGATTCAGGGAGATTGCACCCATATTCAGGGAGGCCACGGCCAGATTCAGGGAGATTGCACCCAGATTCAGAGAGGCCATGCCCGGATTCAGAGAGGCTGGGCCCAGATTCAGGGAGATTGCACCCAGATTCAGGGAGGCTGCACCCAGATTCAGGGAGATTGCACCCAGATTCAGGGAGGCTGCACCCAGATTCAGGGAGGCTGCACCCAGATTCAGGGAGATTGCACCCAGATTCAGGGAGGCTGCACCCAGATTCAGAGGCCACGCCCAGATTGAGGGAGATCACGCCCCGATTCAGAGAGGCTGGGCCCAGATTCAGGGAGATTGCACCCAAATTCAGGAAGGCTGTACCCAGATTCAGGGAGATTGCACCCAGATTCAGGGAGGCTGCACCCAGATTCAGGGAGATTGCACCCGGATTCAGGGAGGCTGCACTTAGATTCAGGGAGGCCATGCCCAGATTCAGAGAGATTGTACCCAGGTTCAGGGAGATTGCACCCAGATTCAGGGAGGCCATGCCTGGATTCAGGGAGGGTGCACCCAGATTCAGGGAGATTGCACCCAGATTCAGGGAGGCCACGGCCAGATTCAGGGAGATTGCACCTAGATTCAGGGAGATTGCACCCAGATTCAGGGAGGCCACGGCCAGATTCAGGGAGATTGCACCTAGATTCAGGGAGGCTACACCCAGATTCAGGGAGGCCGCACCCAGATTCAGGGAGGCCAATGGATTCAGGGGGCTACCTAGATTCAGGGGAGGCACCCAGATTCAGGAGATTGCCCAGATTAGAGGCCCGCCTGATTCAGGGAGAACCTAGATTCAGGGAGATTGCACCCAGATTGAGGGAGGCTGCACCTAGATTAAGGGGATTATTCCCAGATTCAATCCCCAATTAGGGAGATCACCCCAATTCAGGGAAGGTCCCCAGATTGGGAAGGTTGCACCCAAATTAGGGGCTGCCCGATTCAGGGAGGTGACCAGATTAAGGATGCCGGATTAGGGAGTACCCAGATTCAGGGAGATTGCACCAGATTCGGGAGGCCAGCCGTTCAGAAGTTGACCCAGTTCGGGAATTGCACCCAGATTCGGGGTACCGATTCAGGGAGGCTTTAAAAAAGATTCCCAGGGAGGTCCCCAGATTCAGGAGGCTGCCCCGTTGGGGAATTGCACCAGATTCAGGAGGCGTACCTTAGATTCCAGGGAAGGTGCACCAGATTCAGGAGGCCACGCCAATTCAGGGGATTACCTAGATTCAGGGAGTTGCACTGATTCAGGGAGGCCCCAGATTAGGGAGGCCACCGATTAGGGAGTTAAAGATTCAGAGGCCATGGATTAGGGGAGATCACGCCCCGATTCAGAGAGGCTGGGCCCAGATTCAGGAGATTGACCCAAATTCAGGAAGGCTGACCCAGATTCAGGGAGATTGCACCCAGATTCAGGGAGGCTGTACCAGATTCAGGGAGATTGCCCGATTCAGGAGGCTGCACCTAGATTCAGGGAGGTCATGCCCGGATTCAGAGAGATTGCACCCAGATTCAGGGAGATTGCACCCAGATTCAGGGAGGCCATGCCTGGATTCTGGGAGGCTGCACCCAGATTCAGGGAGATTGCACCTAGATACAGGGAGATTGCACCCAGATTCAGGGAGGCTGCACCTAGATTCAGGGAGATTGCACCCAGATTCAGGGAGGCCACGGCCAGATTCGGGGAGATTGCACCTAGATTCAGGGAGGCTACACCTAGATTCAGGGAGGCCACAGCCAGATTCAGGGAGGCCATACCCGGATTCAGGGAGGCTGCACCTAGATTCAGGGAGATTGCACCCAGATTCAGAGAGGCCATGCCCAGATTCAGAGAGGCTGGGCCCAGATTCAGGGAAATTGCACCCAGATTCAGGGAGGCTGCACCCAGATTCAGGGAGGCTGCACCCAGATTCAGGGAGGCTGCACCCAGATTCAGGGAGATTGCACCCAGATTCAGGGAGGCTGCACCCAGATTCAGGGAGATTGCACCTAGATTCAGGGAGATTGCACCCAGATTCAGGGAGGCCACGCCCAGATTGAGGGAGATCACGCCCGGATTCAGAGAGGCTGGGCCCAGATTCAGGGAGATTGCACCCAGATTCAGGGAGGCTGCACCCAGATTCAGGGAGGCTGCACCCAGATTCAGGGAGATTGCACCCAGATTCAGGGAGGCTACACCCAGATTCAGGGAGATTGCACCCAGATTCAAGCAGGCCATGCCCTGATTCAGGGAGGCTGCACCTAGATTCAGGGAGGCCATGCCCGGATTCAGAGAGATTGCACCCAGATTCAGGGAGATTGCACCCAGATTCAGGGAGGCCACGGCCAGATTCAGGGAGATTGCACCTAGATTCAGGGAGGCTACACCCAGATTCAGGGAGGCCGCACCCAGATTCAGGGAGGCCATATCTGGATTCAGGGAGGCTACACCTAGATTCAGGGAGGCTGCACCTAGATTCAGGGAGATTGCACCCAGATTCAGGGAGATTGCACCCAGATTGAGGGAGGCCACGCCCAGATTGAGGGAGATCATGCAGGGATTCAGAGAGGCTGGGCCCAGGTTCAAGGAGGCAGCAGAAGTCAGTCCTTACTGTCTCTCCCCCTAAAAGCCCCATTCTTCAGAGGGAACCTGACAAGCTGTAATGTGTTTTGAGAAGGGTTGGACCACGGGACAGGCCTGAGTTTTTGCTTGGAATGAGAGAAAGGGGGTGCACTGTGAGGTGGGCGGCTGCAGGCCTCCAGGGGAACATGGGCCTTTGTAAGTGTCTGAGAGGGGCTGGCAGGCAGGGGAGGGGATGTCCGGCTGTGGGAGGCTGAGCCACCATCAGGGCGGAGGTCAGCCCGGGCCAGGAGCACCTGGCACTGGTTGGGGGCGGGCTGCGGTTCCCAGCGTTGCAGCAGATTTCCCATGGGAGGATGCGGGGAGCAGCTGTTTGGCAGCTGACCCGGGGAGGCCGAGGGACCAGTGGCCGAAGGGCTGCACTCCGGCCCAAGAAGTTGGGGTCAGATCTTTGCTCTCTGTGGGGCCACGCGTTTAAAGCTCCCTGAGGGAGGCCCTTGTTTGGATCAGGGGCAAGGACCGGCTAATTAGTGGGGTTTGTTTCTGGAATTTAGGAAGCTTTGTGGCAGATGAGGCGATCTCCTGGGGCTGTCCCTAAGGGAAGCAACAGACGATCTCAGGGAGGCAGGATTCCCAAACCCCTGGCGGCCCCCCAGCAGAGACCCGTCTCAGGGCAGCCCAGGGGAGGTTTCAGCCCCCGGGGGGTCTCTGTAATGGCGGCTCCCCGGCCTCGGCACATCCTCACCCCTCCTCCATGTTTGATGGGGGTTGGGCATCCCTGGGCTCTTCCTGATGGGCGCCTCCTTCTGAGGTTACCGAGGGCAGACAGGCACAGCAGGGAAAAAGCTGGCCAAGAAGCTTACAGCTGTTTTCTAGCCAATGGTGATGGGATGAGGGAGGGATGGACAAATTGAGAGGATGGATGTTTTTTCTGGAGGCTGTTCTGGTGCCCCCTCCCCCGCACCCCTTTGTTCCCCGCTCCCCACTCCTCCTGCCGGCCTGGGTGGCTCGGGGGGAGGCCAGGCTCCCTCTCCGGCCTGTAGCAGAAGGGGACACAGGTGCAAGGAGCAGGAGGCCAGGCTGCCCTGTGTACGAAGAAGGGCTGGGATTGGCCGGGAAGGCAGACATGCTCAGTGAGGTCTTGGTCCCCATCCTGGGCGGGGCTGACGTTTCAGCCACTTAACCTTGGGGAGTCGGACCCTGGGTCTGGGGGCTGAAGGGGGGGGGGGACAAGATCCCGGGTTCGGGGCAACAGGTGGGGAAAAGGCCGGGGGATGGAGGGCAGAGAGCTGGGGTGAGTCCTTGCTGCCCGGCTTCATTCGCCACATGGCCAGGGTTACCGCAGTGACAGAGGGGAGGCCTTCTCGGGGTGCAGGGGGCGGCCAGCGCGGGGACACAAGCAGAGGGGATGTGGGTGGGGGCCGGTCAGTGCAGACAAGCTGGCCGGGGACGGGCCTCGGTCCAGGATCTCGGCCGGCTCTGCCCTGTTTCGTGTTTATCACTGTTGTCTGGGTGTGGTGGGGGAGAGTGACCTTTGGGGGCTCCGAATTTGGAGCCAAGCCCAAGAACAGGAAACTTCGTAAAGAGAGATAACAAGTCCAGCACTTGGCTCAACAAACAACTTCCAAGTGCAAAGAGATGGCTGAGAAATGTCAAGACCAGGGTTTGCTTACAAAAGAGAGGGGGTTTCCATGGACCACAGGCTCCATAGCGATTGCGAAGGCCACGTGTTGGCTACGTTAACAGGCTCTAGGCTGGCACCAGCAGGGCCAGCTTGTGTTCAGTCCTGGGCGGCTCATTTTAGAAAAGATGTTGAGAAAGCAGGAAAAAGGTCAGAGGAGGGTGGTTAGGATGGGACCCTCAGGGTCGGGGACCGGGTAAGAGAGAGGAGGATTGTTGGGGTGGGAATGCTCTCTTCAAGCTTTTCAAGGGCCTTTTGTGGAAATGGGATTCCGCTTGTTCTGTCAGCCCTGGAGGACAGAGCTTGGCCCGGTGAAGAGTTTGCATGGGCTTGAGCAGAGTGTTGAGCAGAAACGAAAGGGAAACACCAACAACAGGGGCTCTCGTCGGGTAGAGGAGGCTGCCTTGGGGGGTACTCATGTTCTCGGACAAAGGCGAGGCAGCCGTTACTTTTTTAAGTCCCATTCTGTTTTAAAATGTTCAGTCCCAACCGCTCCCTTCCCTTTCCTTATCCATCAAGAGGACAAGAACAAGAACCAGTTTCAGGAACGTCGCAGCTCCTTGTCCAGGTGCCTGTTGAGCCAGTTAGTCCCTGCTGTCCTCTCCGGAGCCATTTTTAGTTGGGGCACTCTTCCTGTCTCGAACGCCAAGTGCGGTTCCTGGCACTTGGGAGGTGCCGAAGAGCGACTTGTGGTTCCGAGATGGCAGCGGCTGGTGAGCGTTTTTAATGCCTTAGCTGCCAGTTGTTACCTCGGGTGACGCAGAGAGAACCAGGTATTGGAGGATGGTTGGTCCCCATTCCTCCCTCTTGCCCAATAGCAATTGAAAAAAAGAGATTTCAGTTCTGCTGAAACCCACTGTTGTTGTAAAGAGATCTGGATGAAAGCACTGACTGGGTTTTGTTGGTCACTTTCTCAGGACCCCCTCAGAAAACGCTTCCTGAGACGGTCATCGGGCCTGAGCGCGGCACAGAATAGGGATGAAGGTCACGTGAAGCCCTTCAGCTTGTCTCCTGGCCATATTCTATCTGACACCCTTTCCTCCAAAAATTCCCCGGACACTCACAGCGATTTGGCCGCAGAGAAGTGGAAGAACCTGTCCAATGCCTCTTCTGACCCTCTCGGCAAAATGCACTTGGAAACGGACAAAAACAAACTGAGAGACTTCCCGGAAGGCAAGGCCGCAGTGAGTAATATCGCCGAGAAGACTGGGACAGATGGGAGGTTGCTCTTTCCCTGTGGAAGTTCAAGGCCTTCTCAGGAAAGACAGGAAAAGGCTTTCAAATGGAATACTCAGGCATTGGCACACAGGTAAGCCTTCGGTGAGCTGGCGCTCCTTTCTAAAGAGGGCCTTGAAGAATATCCCCAATAAACCAAAGAGATGCACAAACCTATACCCAAGTCACCCAGTTGTCATTTGGTGTAAGAAAACCTCGTGGGATCATTGCTTTTCCCAGGGAGTTATTGTCTAGACCCATGGCCGTTGCCTGCCTGGAAGCCTCCCTGGGCTTGGTGGGAAGCCTTGGCAGCTCGGTTGGACTCACGGTCTCGCCTTTGCGTCCCGTGGGGTGTCCCTGTCTCCACCTCCCTCTCGGGTCCCTCCTTCTGGGTGGCTTGGTTAGTTAGGATCCTCTGGATGCCTTCAAACTGCCCTTTCAAATGTGCTTGAAGAAAAGGACCTTTTAGCTTTATTCATCTTAAGGAAAGGAGTTGCTGACTAATAGGATTTGAATGTGTTATCTTTACGGGGTGGGGGAGCCTTCAGCTCTGGCCTGGTGTCTGCAGATGAGCCGCCCCTGGTAATATGGCTGGGGGTGGGGGTCCTCCTCTCCTGAAGGCGAAGCTGACGATAAACAATGCCTAGGAAGGAATGTCCTCCTTCCTAGGTTAAATGGAACAGATTTTCCTTGACCCGATGGTGGGTGCATTGTGACTTTAGCTGGGAGTCGCTTGGCTTTTGAGTACTCTTGCTTGACTGATGTGATTTATTTGTCTGGGTTCCTTTTTAGTCTAGGTCCTCTACAACTTCAAATAACCAGGACTCAGCTGATAAAATTTTCAGTTAGCTGAAATTTCTCTTTGAGGAGAAAGGCACACAATAAGATAGAAATCAAGGATTTATTTGGAGAAATTGCCTGGGACCAGAGATCAGAGAACGTCCCGGATTACAGAGGACCTGTGCCCTCCTCCCTGACTTGTGCAGCCCTTTCTGGACAGGCATCCGCTCGGGCCACGTGGTCTGTGAGGGTGGTTCCGGCTCCGTCTGCAGGAGCCTTGGGCTCTGTCTCCCAGCAGAGATCTCTGAGTCCCAGGTCAGGCAGAGGGACCCCCTCTGTGGATGAAAATATCCATTCCCTAGCTTGGTTTGAGGCTATTTAAGCACACGGACAGCAAAGTCTCAGTCACTTTTTTTTTCTTCTTTTTTTTATTTAATAGCCTTTTATTTACAGGTTATATGTATGGGTAACTTTACAGCATTAACAATTGCCAAACCTCTTGTTCCAATTTTTCCCCTCCTCCCCCCCACCCCCTCTCCCAGATGGCAGGATGACCAGTAGATGTTAAATATATTAAAATATAAATTAGATACACAATAAGTATAGATGACCAAAACGTTATTTTACTGTACAAAAAGAATCAGACTCTGAAATATTGTACAATTAGCTTGTGAAGGAAATCAAAAATGCAGGTGGGCAAAAATATGGGGATTGGGAATTCAATGTAATGGTTCTTAGTCATCTCCCAGAGTTCTTTCTCTGGGCATAGCTAGTTCAATTCATTCCTGCTCCATTGGAAATGATTTGGTTGATCTCGTTGCTGAGGATGGCCAGGTCCATCAGAACTGGTCATCATATAGTATTGTTGTTGAAGTATATAGTGATCTCCTGGTCCTGCTCGTTTCACTCAGCATCAGTTTGTGTAAGTCTCTCCAGGCCTTTCTGAAATCATCCTGTTGGTCATTTCTTACAGAACAATAATATTCCATAATATTCATATACCACAATTTATTCGGCCATTCTCCAGCTGATGGGCATCCACTGAGTTTCCAGTTTCTAGCCCCTACAAACAGGGCTGCCACAAACATTTGTGCACATACAGGTCCCTTTCCCTTCTTTATGATCTCTTCGGGATATAAGCCTAGTAGTAACACTTCAGCCACTTTTTTTTTTATTAGGTATATCTTTTTTTTTTTAATAATTTTTTATTGCCAGAACCCATGCCAGGGTAATTTTTTACAGCATTATCCCTTGCACTCGCTTCTGTTCCGATTTTTCCCCTCCCTCCCTCCACCCCCTCCCCCAGATGACAAGCAGTCCTATACATATTAAATATGTTACAGTAGATCTTGGATACAATATATGTGTGTAGAACCGAACAGTTCTCTTATTGCTCAGGGAGGATTGGATTTAGAAGGTAAAAATAACCCGGGAAGAAAAAAAAATGCAAACAGTTTACATTCATTTCCCAGTGTTCTTTCTTTGGGTGTAGCTGTTCTATCTATCCTTGATCAACTGAAACTGAGTTAGCTCTTCTCTTTGTTGAAGAAATCCACTTCCATCAGAATCCATCCTCATTCAGTATCGTTGTTGAGGTATATAATGATCTTCTGGTTCTGCTCATTTCGCTCAGCATCAGTTCATGTAAGTCTCTCCAAGCTTCTCTGCATTCATCCTGCTGGTCATTTCTTACAGAACAGTAATATTCCATAACATTCATATACACAATTTACCCAACCATTCTCCGATTGATGGAGATTCATTTTCCAGCTTCTGGCCACTACAAAAAGGGCCGCCACAAACATTTTGGCACATACAGGTCCCTTTCCCTTTTTAAGTATCTCTTTAGGGTATAAACCCAGTAGAAACACTGCTGGATCAAAGGGTATACACAGTTTGATAACTTTTTGGGCATAGTTCCAAATTGCTCTCCAGAATGTTCAGCCACTTTTTAGAAGGATTTTCAGGAAGGGCTTTTGTCATGGGTCATTGGACCAAGGAGGTGTCCCCCGTGACAGCTGAGTGTTTGCTGCTGCCATGGGCCTTTTGGCTCCTACCTCGTCTGGTCCTGAACTTCCCTGGAAGCCCTTCCAGCCGGGTGGCGGCTGCCTGAGCCCAGAGGAAGTCTGGGAGGGGGAAGGTGCCGGAGACCTAGGCTGGAATCCTGCCTCCAGGCTCGGCCTCTGGTTCTTGCCTCCATAGCTTCTCCCGTGGACATTCCGTTCTTGCCCCTCATAAAACTGTCACTCTAAGTCAGGCCCATCAACTTGAGATCGCGCCATGCGGCAGCTTTCTACCTGTTGTCTCTCCCTCCCCGGCCCATCTCCTCAAAGCTGTCATGGTGGCTGAATCAACTGGGGAACCTTCCCTCCAGAGTCTGATCAGAGAGGAGAGAGACAGAGACACAGAGAGAAAAGAGAGAGAGACAGATGAGACAGAGGGAGTTAGGCAGAGACAGAGAGACAGAAACAGATGAGAGGGAGATAGAGAGACTGAGACAGAGGGAGATATAGACAGAGAGACACAGACAGATGAGATAGAGGGAGACAGAAACAGAGACAAGTACAAAGAGACAGATGAGACAAGTACAGAGAGAGAGAGACAAATGAGAGGGAGATGGACACAAACAGACAGATGAGAGGGAGATAGACAGAGAGAAAGAGAGAGACACAGATAGACAAGACAGATGGAGTTAGGCAGAGACAGAGACATATGAGAGGGAGATAGAGAGACTGAGACAGAGGGAGATATAGACAGAGAGACAGACAGATGAGATAGAAGGAGACAGAAACAGAGACAAGTACAAAGAGACAGATGAGACAAGGAAATAGAGAGAGAGATAGAAACAGAAACAAGGACTGAGACAGAGGGTCATAGAGAAACAGACAAGACAGAGAGAGAAAGATGAGATAGAGGGAGATAGAGACAGAGAGATATATAGACAGAAACAGAGACAAGGAGAGACAGAGACAGGGACAGATGAGACAGGGAGATAGAGAGGCAGAGACAGGAACACACAGAGAGAGTCGGAGACAATGAGACAGAGGGATTTAGAGAGACAGAGAGAGAGACAGGGACAGATAGGGGAAAGGGAAAAACCACAAGGAAAAAAACCAGAAGAAAAAAAGATGAAAACAGTATGTGCAGTAATTCAGTCTCAAAGCTCTCTCGGACGTGGACAATAGTTTGCACCTATAGTTGATTGGGATTGGCCCGAATCACAGAGAAGAGCCACGTCACCATAATAGTCGGTCACCACAATCTTGTTTTTCTGTAAAATCTTTTCCTCACTTCACTCAATGTCACGTAAGGCTTTCCGGGCTTCTCTAAAACCAGCCTTTTCATTATTTCTTAGGGAACAATAATATTCCACAACCTTCATGTACCATAATGTAGCCGCTCTCCCGCTGAGGGGCAGCCATTCAGCTCCCGGTTCCTTGCCGCCACAAACACTTCTGCACATGGGGGTCCCTTCCCTCCTTTATTATCTCTTGGGGACACAGGCTGGATCAGGGGGTGCACAGTGTGACAGTCCTTTGGGCTTAGTTCCCAACTGCTCCCCAGAATGGCTGGATCCATTCACAGCTCCACCAACAATGCATCAGTGCCCCGGTTTTCCCGCATCCCCTCCAACATTCATCGTTACCTTTTCCTGTGATTTTCGCCAATCTGAGAGGTGGGAGGTGGGACCTCAGAGTTGTCTTGTTTTGCATTTCTCTGCTCAGCAGTGATTTGGAGCATTTGTTCAGGACTTTGACTGGTTTTAATTTCTTCTTGTTTATGTTGTTTGACCATTTGCCAACTGGGGAATGACTTGTGCCCTTAGAGCACCCCGACTCCAGCTCCAATGCCACCTGCCCCACGTTATAAAACCCAGTGCAGCGAAGCTGAGGGCCTTCAGGGGCAGGTCTGGGTCAGGGTCCTCAGGCCCAGAGGGTTTGTTCTGAGCTGCCTGTTCTTGAGGAGCCTCGAGCCGAGTGGGAGCCAGGGAAGAGCGTCCTGACCAGACAGGGCCGCACCTCGGCCGGCTGGGGGCCCAGGCCCTGTCACCCTGACAGGTGTGGGCTGTGGAGAGGATGGATGGGCGGGGGCCTTTTCCCATGCCACCCTGGTCCCTGGCTGGCCCAGGAGCCCCAGTGAACCTTTCTTCTCAGGCCCCCACCCAGCTGTGGCTGGCATAGGCAAGACACTTGACCTTGATCTGCCTCAGTTTCCTCAGCTATAAAATGGAGCTCTTACTATCCCTGACCTCCCAGGGTGGTTGTGAGTTAAGTCTGTAATTTATTGAGAGGTGGAAGGAACCAGATTCTCTTGGGAAAGCGTAGCGCCGCACACAGGAGGCGCTCAATAAGTGCTCCCCTCCATCTCCACAGGGCTCTCGCACTGTGTTCCGGGTTCTGCCACAGTGACCCGCTTTTTCAGCACCGTTGCTTCTGGTTGTCTGCCATGATCCTGGGGCGAGTGGTTCCTGGCCGGGTGGGCCTGGGAGCAGGCTGGCTGAAGCGCGACTCCTGCCCAAGACCCCTGGGCCGCTCTCCTAGCCTCAGTTTCCCCAGCTGTACAGTCACGGAGCTGGCCCCAGGACTGTGAAGTGACCATGTCCATGTGCGCTAATGCTGTCCCTGCTGCCGCCGCGGCTCCTTGGAGAAAAGGAGCACAAGGGCGGCCCTGGGGGGGAGGGGTCCATGGCCAGAGACAGCCACTGGCAGAGGGACTCCCTTAGAGAAGCTGTCATTTATTAAGCACCTACTGCTTACAAGAACCAGAGGAAGCAGGGACTACTGGCGGGGGCTCAGGCAGCTGTGCAGGCAGGCCTATGCTGGGGAGCTTGAGGACTGAGGGGGGCAGAGGCTCTGGGTGAGGGGAGAGGCTCTAGGCAAGGGGAGAGGCTGGGCACAGGCACGAACAGGCTGACCTCAAGGCTGGCCAGCCGGGGGCCCCCCTCCCCTCTGGGAATTCACTGCCCAGCTGGCCGTGGTCTCCCTTGTCTGTGCAGGAAGTGCATAGGAGGGGCTCACTGTGATCTCAGAAACAGGTGCTCCGTGACAAGGCCACGTGGTGGGGGGTGAGGAAGGAGACTCGGCTTTGGGGGCTCGGTGTCCCTGTGGCCTGGCCCTGGGCCCCTAAGCCATACGGCAGCCTCATCCTGCAGCTGCTTGCCAGGACCCTCCTCCCTCCCTTCCTGGGCCGGGCCCCCCACAGAGCTTGCTGGCCCGGAGGCCCCCTGTGCTGTCCCATGCTCTCCTCTGTGAAAGAGGCAGCCCTCCCCTTGGATGCGCGTCCATCCTCTGGGCAACAGCTTCTTTGGTGCCCCCCCCCCCAAAGCACGGAGCATCCCTGAGCTGCTGCCCCTTTATTTCCAGCTCCTGGAACATCGGAGCTTGATTGAGCGACTTGGAGATCCCTCAATAAATGCCGGCTACACAAGGAGCGCGAATCCCTGGAACTTGCAACCCAGGGGAGTGGGCAGCTCCCACAGGCGGAGGAGGGCACAAGGAGCCGACAAAAGGGCCCTGTTGGGACCCATTTTCTTGGCCTGGTGGGGACGCGTCCACATTGGCTGAGTCTTGGAGCCGACACTTGGGTAGCTGGTGGGCAGAGGGACGTCACCCTCCATCACTCCGAGTACATTTCCTGACTTCTCTCCAGATGGGGGATATGCTCAGCAGTCCCACCAGCAGCATGTCAGTGGCCCAGTTTTCCCACATCCCCTCCAGTATCGGCCCTGCCATCTTGGCCAGTCGGTGGCGGAAGGTGGGACCTCGGAGTTGTCACAATGTGCATTTCACTGCAAGAGGGATTGGCGCATTTTTTCATATGACTAGAGATGGCTTTAATTTCTCCATCTGAAAATCGTTCATTTATCAGTTGGGGAATGACTTGTATTCTTGTAAATTTGCCACAGTTCTTTATATGTTTTAAGAATGAAACTTTTACAGAAACACTGACAATTCCCAGCTTTGGTCTCCCCTTTAATGTCGTTCGGGTTGGTTGTGTTGTACGTGACCTTTTTAGTTTAACGGGATCCCGGTGTCCATTTGGCTTTCATAGTGTTCTTCAGTCCCCAAAGTCCCCTTCTCCGGGTCTGGTGGCAGGCCGACCCTGGCTCTCCTGATTTGTTTGTGGTGTCCCACCCTGTGGCCGAGGCTTCTTTTGGGACAGGGTGAGAGATGCTCTGTGCTGGAGCCCTTGCTCTGGGGAAGACTGCTGGCCGGCTTGGGAAGATTGGGCAGGCCAGTGCCGGGGAAGGTTGGGCGGGCCAGGGTGCTGGGGAAGGTTTTCCATCCCGATTTGCTTCTGCTGGGGGGGGGTGGTGTCAGTCTGTTTTCTGGGCCACTTGTGTACAGTGCAGAAGTAGCTATTCGTCCGTTGTGATTCTGTCAGAAAATGGAGTCTTTTCTTAGCTGGCTCCTCTCAGTTCTCCCGCTGCGATGTCAGCCTCTTTCTTTTTGCCTTTTCTGTTTGCTGATGAATCTTAAACCCAGTTAGAGACAGAAGGTTAGACCTGGGCGAGGGAGAAGGGATTTTAAGCTGTTCAGAAAGTCAGGAGGTCCCAGCAGCTACTTCTCCGAGGGCTTGGAGAGCTTCCTGGGCTCAGCAGAGGCACTGCCAGGAGCCTAGAATGCTCCTTGCAGACATTTGCCCCCAAACCAGGCGGTCGTGTTGCTTCTGTGTAAAACGTAGGGAACAGTTTGGACCAAGTTCCTTTCCTAGAACGATGGACGTTGTGGCCCTGGCGAGGGACTGCTGGGTGTTTGGAGGGAGCTCCACACCCTGGAAGCGTCATCAGTCTGCCACGGGCCCTTAGGCGATTCTCTGTTGGCCAAGTGGTTTGTATTTGGACCCTTTGTTGCCCAGGTCCGAGAATGCTCTGAGTGCAGTCAGTGCGCTGGGGAGGCCAGAACTTCCTGACCGCTCCTCCAAAGCTGAAAGCAGGGCGTGAGGCACTGTCCCGTTGCCGCCAAATAGAGACGCCGTCAACAGCGGCAGGAGCCACCTTTCCTCTAAGAGGAATGGGGCAAACAGCTTCTCAGCCATCGGGGTCACACAATCCCCTGTGGGGCCTTTGCCACATGGGTATTTCTGCCTGGGCCTTGCAGCTGTGCTTATTAAACTTGAAAAGGGAAGTGATTTACTGCAGAAGCCCAGCTTTGGGTCTCCTCTTAGAGTATTTCAGGAGACCCGGAAAGCCGGCGTGTGGCAGCTGGATTTATCAGAGCCGCTCCTTTTTCCTGCTGGTGCGAGATGAGATTTGGGAATTTGGGATTTGTCTCCCAACACTTCAGCCCACCCCCTTTTTGTAGACTCAGCATAGGGCAGCCTGAGTCAGAGCGTTCATTCTGCATCCTTTCATTCCCGTTCACTGAGATAAATCAAAGCCCCAAAGGCTCCCTGGTGAGCAGACCCAGTTCTCTAGCAGAGGTCAGCAGCACGACCTGTTTGATTTTGTACTGGAATGGAGCCCTCTGCCAGCCCTCCCTGGCCGTCCTGCCGGCTCCAAAGTCACACCTTCAGTCAGGATTGCTGGGCTCGGGGACACCGGTCCTTGTCCATCGGGCTCGGTGCCAGCATCCGCTTGGGCTTCTTGGCCCCACCTGGATTTGTGAGCCACGTGGACAGAGAGTACGCAGAGGAACTATGGCGAATCACAGGATCTGAGAACTGGGAGAGACCTCCTGAGAGCCCCCCCTCGAGGGATCCCCCAGGATGACCTCTCCAGGTGGCGCACATGGGTGTTCAGTGTGCCAGGAGGGCAGAGCCATTCTTTCTTTGAACAGCCTGAATTGGGAGAAGCTGTTTCTGGATATTGAGCCGGACTGGGCTCCGCCTTCCAGTGCCCGACAGAGCAAGGCTCATCATCCTTCCCCTGCATGGCCGCCCTTCTGGGACTGTGTCGGTTTGGCAGTCGGAGAGCCTGGGGAGGGATTCCTGGCTCTTTGGGTTCATGGCTCGGGGCTCCTTCCGAGACCTCAGAGGGGTTGGTCGGACGCCCTGGGAGCACCATCTGGGATCTTTGTTCCCCCAGTCTTTTCCAGGTTTGGAGAACAGTCCTCATGCGCATGGAGCCAAGGTCTTTCAGTGTTGCCCAGTTGCCCTCCCCAAAACACTCTATTATTCCGATGAGAATAATGAAGGCTAATGATCATGAATAATGGGATGCCCCACCCTCTTCCCCCATTATCTTAAAGAACACTAGGACTGCCCTGGTTGGTCTCTCTCCCTCTGGGGTCTCCTTGCTCACCGCTTTCCTCCACTCAGCCTCCGTTTCAGCCAGAATTGTCCTCCCCAAAGGCCAGGTTTGACCGTGTCACTAATCAGGAAACTCCAGTGGCTCCCAATGGCCACTTCTCTCTGCAGTTGGCTTACACTTCCCCTCCTCTGCCATCCTGATCTCCTGGTTCTTCTTCACCCAAGATTCCCTGTCTCTCACCTCTGCATTTCTGCTACAGCATTCTCCTTCTGTACTTCCTGGCTTCCTATAAGTCTCCAGTTAAATCCCATATATTTATTCTTTCCCCTCAGCACCGAGCTCCATTTCATCCTGCTAACTTGACAGAGTTGTTTCACGTCGCCTGCTCCTTGAGGATAGGGGCTGTTTTGCCTTTCTTTGTACCCCTTGCACCCAGCTTTGTACCTGCTACACAGTGGGCACTATTAAATGCTTGGTGTCCACTCCCTGATTGACTTGTCTAGTAATGGTGGCCAAAAAAGCCGAGGAGGGGTCGGCACGGCCCGTTTTGGATGAAACCAGAGCAGCTTTTTGTGATCACGTTTTTCCTTTTGAGACCTTCACAACTTCTCATTAATGATCATCCTACATTGTTCCCAGAGCCCAGAGTCAAGCTCCGAGGCCTCTAGTCTAGAGATTCTGGTCTTTTCCCTTTTTTGAAAACCAGGCGTTTCCTGCTCTCTGATATTGTGGCGCTCAGACTGTTTCCACCATTTTCCAGGTATCATTGCCAAGGGCTTGGCAATCAGTCGCATTTGTCAGGTCCTTCGGGATGTGGAGCTGTAATATATCTGGGCCTGATGGCTTGGATGTAGCTGGACTCTCTCTTTCCTTTCTTAACTTAAAGACAATCCACTTGGGTGCCCTGAACTCCCTAATAAGGTCTCACTGTTAGTTCTTTATTCACATATAGTAGGCTTCTGGTACCAAATACTTTTTTTTTTTTTAAAGAATGGGATTATTTTGTTTTCCTCAATCACATGTAAAACAATTTTTAACATTCTTTTTTAATTTTTGAGTTCCAAATTCCCACCTTCCCTTTTCCTCTCTTTGAGAAGACAAGCACTTTGACACAGATGATACATATATTGTCGTGCAAAACACATTTCCATATTGGCCATGTTGCAAAAGAAAATGTAGACAAACCCAAAACCAAAACCAAAACCCACCCCAAGGAAAACAAAGAAATCGAAAAGCCTGCTCCAATCTGCGTTCAGACTCCATCAGTTCTTCCTCTGGAGATAGACGGCATTTTCCGTCCTGAGTCCTTCGGAATTGTCCCAGATCGTTGCACTGCTCAAAATCGCTTGGTTGTTCAGTTAATCGTCCATGACAGGATCACTGTTACTTTGGACACTAGTGTCCCGGTTCTGCTCATTTCACTTTGCATCGGTTCATGGAAGTCTTTCCAGGTTTTTCGGAAAGCCTCCTCCTCCTCATTGCTTATAGCACAACTGTATTTCATCACAATCATAGACCACAACTTGTTCATCCGTCCCCCAATCAATGGGCATCCTGTCAGGTTTCAATTCTTGGCCACCACTAATGGACGTGCTATATTTTTGTCCTTTTCCTTTAATCTCTTTGGGACAGAGACCTAGTGGTGGTATTTCTGGGTCAAAGAGTATGGACATAGCTTCAATCTGCTCTGTTGGATCAGTTCAAACTCCCCCAGCCTTGGAGTTCCAGCTCCCCTTCAACATCTGTCATATTGGCCAGTTTGAGAAGTGGGAGATCTCCAGAGCCTCTCCTAGACCTGAGTCTAGACCCCATATCACTGATTGTTCTCAGTGTCTTCCCCCACCCCCAGTCTTCCAGACTTTTCTGTGTGTTTGGTTTTTTGGTCAAGGGTTTTGCCAACTCTTTACAAAAATTTCCAGTCACTCAGGTCTCCACTCTGTATCGAGTCAGTTCCACAATGTCTGTCTCTTCCTCTCCACCGACATAGGTCTTCCTCATGACTTCTTATATCATCAGGTAGAGTGCTAATAGTGTGGCCTCTTAATTAATGGATTCCCTGCCTCCTGTCCATCCTCCCTCGAGCTGCCCCGCTAATATTCCCCTCTTTCAGGTCTGATCACATCACTCCCTGATCAAGAAACTGCCTCTTGGATTATGTACAGAGTCCCTTTTGCCATTTAAAATCTTGACAGTCTGGCTTTAGCCATCTTCCCACATTGGCCTCAAAGGGTCTCCCTCCTTCCTTTGCGCCTGCTGGCTGTGATCCCTGGGTGCCTTCCCTCGTCCACCTGCATGTTTTAGACTTCTTTTGCTTCTTTTACTCTTCCCCTCTTGGCCCCCTCCCTGCAGGAAGCTGACCTCTCCCAGGGGTGGAAAATGATGCTAGAGGGCTAAGTGCTGCTTAGGAGGAACAAAGAAGGAACCGCTCGCAGTGGGGTGAGTCAGCGGGCTTTTATGAGGGGTAGGACCAGTCAGGTGCAAAAGACTCTGCGGGATTCCCATAGACTGCGCCGAAGACAGTGTGGAGAATGTGAGTGATGGAGCCGAGAGGTGGAGATGGGGTCCGAGGAAGGTTCGGTGCAGGCGGGGTCACCGGGGAGAGGATGGCTGACTGACTGTGACGAGGCCACAAGGGGCCAGGACCAGGAGGAGGAATTCAGTTGTAGCCAGCCAGCCTTCCCAAAACTTGGTTCTGTGCGAGGCAAGAGAGGCAAAGCAGAAGGCAGCTTTTGAGGGTGTGGAGGCCGGCTGGGGGAGAGGAAAGAGACAGAGACAGCTCCTCCTCATTCTTTGAGTCTCTGTTGGAGTTTGTCCAAGGGCCCTTGGCAGTTTTATTGCCTCTCACAGCGTGGCCTCTGGCGCTACATGTTTATTGGGAAGTTGGGAATGTTTCCTCCCAGAGTAATTTATGGATAGCATTACTGTCAGTTTTCATTAGTTAACACTTGCCTCAAACTTCCTTTTTTTGATCCTTCGGTAAATAAAGCCACTGTGGACACTAGGGCAGCTCCCGGGGGATGCGCTGCTCTCTGCAGCACAGGCCTCCGGGTCTGGAGACTGGCATTGGCCCTAGGCCATCCCTCTGGGCCCGGCTCAGGGCAGGAGGGGCTGAGAATCTGGCCCCGGAGGTCGGAGAAGTCTGTGGGACAATGTGATGACTTCTTCAGATACTTGGAGGGTTGTCACGGAGGACACATTAAACTTGTTCTGTTGGAGGGGTCAAGGGACCGGGCCAGAACCACAAACAATGGGGGGAAGTCATGAAGGATGTCAAGAAAAGCTAAGTTCCCATCAGAGCAGCCTCGGCTACCTTGGGAGATGGGGGGCTTCTTGTCCAGAAGGTCCCTTCCTGCTCTCCGCTTGTGGGACCCTTGTTGGGGCTCCCTGAGGCCCGGCTTCCACTCGCCGCCTTCTCCAGTGTGTTTCCCATGCAGCGGACATTTCTCAGGTCTGGAAGTCCAGGACAAAGGGCAGATTGCTCTCTGGGGCTCTCCAGGCCCTTTACGGCCTGCGTCCAGCTTCTCTCCCCAGCCTGATTTTACATTACTCCTCCTCACGTACTCCATGTTCCCAGCTGGCCTCTGGACACGACCTTCTGTCTCCTGTAGACACAGGATGTTTCCAATGTGGGCAAGAGCCTCCCTCCTCCCTCTTCCCTCTGCTGCTTGGGCCTTTTCTGATCCTCCAGGTGCCGGGGCTGTTGCCTCCCCTCCCTCCAGTACTCTGAAGTACTAGCCTGGGCCCTTCTTTGGGCTCCGTGGGTAAAGTTGTCCTTGAAGCTTTCACAGTGAGAGCGGGCAATGGGTACAATCTCTTACCCATTTCCTGGTGCTCAGGCAGCTGAGAATGAAGCTTTACCTCCATCTTAGTCTTCCTCCTACAGGCGGTGTTCTGCTTCCTGAGGTCAGGATGCAAGTAGTGGATTGTTAGTGCCCCCTTAACTTGGGCCCACTCCTTCCCTGTCATCAGAAATTTTCTTACGAAACATGATGGATCTCTCTTTGGGAAGTCTTTGCTTGGCAAATGCCAGAGCTTTTGGGTCACTACGGCCTCGTCCAGCACGGAGCCCTTTTGGGGTCCACCTGAGCCGCACCCGTCTTGGTCAGGACCAGCCTCACCTTTGTGGCCTTGCCAGCTCTGCTGCGCCCGGGGGGCATGGGTGATGAGGGCACCGTCCTCCCCCAGCTCCTGTCGATGGGTACGTCATCCCAGAGGGCTCGGCGTGCTCTCCATTTCTGTGGTTGTGACCACTTCCTTCTCCAGGTTAGTCCTTGGCCTCATACCTTAGACACAGGCTTCTAAACTGGCCCCTTCAGGTGATGGCTTTGAGCCGGTTTCTTTTGCTTTCATCTATCTTTTCTTCGTTGGTTCCTCCGCCGTCTTCAGAGATAAAGTCTGTTTCCTGCCTCAGTCCTTCTGTGCAATTCTGGCTCTTCTTTCCCTCTTCACCTACCTGTGACACTTGGCAGGACCCCCAGACATCCTTCAGAGCATCTCCTCAAACGGCTATAAGGCTGCTAAAGGCTGCCATCTCATTCTCCCTCCTCCACTGGAATCTTACTGCGTCTGCTTCAGCGGGCCAGCCCTGGGACCCACTGACTCCCCAGCAAATGGACATCTGGAAATCATGGTGCAGTCTCCATGCATCTGGGCCCTCCTAGGTGGTCTTCCGAATGACCCCGAGGGCTGATCCTCTGAGGAGGACCTTCTCCGGCCCTTCCTTCCGGTGGATTTTGAGAGAGAGCTTGGCTCAGAGCTCAGAAACTCCATTCTCCGTTCCTGTACTGCCCAGGTACGGAGAGTGAATGGCCCGTTGCTGGCATGAAGCTCCATGAGGGAAGCTTTGACTGCTTTCGGGAGGCAGGCCTTTCCCCTGGTCCAGCATCGGGCTGGGGGGGAGCCTCCCCGCTCTCGTCCCCACGAGGAAAGGCGGTCTGTTCTCCGAGCCCAGGCGCTGACTGACTCCTCTGCTCCATGTCTTCCCCCAGTATAGTATCAGCTCTCTCAAGGCAAAGGTGGAGTTTCTGCGAAGATAATTTTAGTCAGCACTGATTCAGTTCTTGTGACTCGATGGGGATCCGTGATTGTAGTAGCGAGTTCGGCACATTGGGATTCAGTTTGAGTTAGGATAAGAGTTATGACTGATTCCTCTGCCATGTATCGATGGTTAGTCATTGTATTTGATTTGCCAGCTGGCTTCACACCAAAGTCTGTTTTAAGGAGTGAGTTGCTGTGACTGTCCCTCTCCCTGCAAGTGCAGTGCTTTTTAAGGAACATTTCTCCAAAGGGGAATTGAAACAAGGTTTATTTGCTTCTTCCCCGGAGTGAATTCCTTAGTGACCTTGCTTTAAAGCCACAAGTTGCTGGGAGACTCAGTTTGGGTCCTGTGGAAAACCCGAGTCCTTGCTGATGGGTCTTCTGTCCTTCAGAAAGCTCTGGTTCTGATGACCCGGAGCCGATGTCCCCATGGATGTGGCCTTTAGGCGGTCATGGGAGCGCCTTTGCTTCTGATGATTAGCCAGTCATGGGTTTCCATGCTTTTAAAGGAACCTCCCAGGGACCCCCAAGATCTGTCAAGGCCTTCAGCCCCTCTGGGTCAGAGTCTCCGACCACAAGGAAGGTCTTGGATCCCCTTGATTAGGGAGTGCTCATCTGTGTTGTAAAGTGATCAGGGCCTTTGGTGCAGAATTTTGTGCCCCCCCCTTCCTTTTCATCTTTGTCCCCCGGCCACTGTCCCTTTTACTTTCTGGCTTAATAAATGCTTCCCAAACTAAACTCTGCAATGCCTGCTGAGTGAGAGAAGTGACCGCTAAGATGATGGATTTGTTCCTTCTGGAGCAGCTCCTTCTTTAAGCCCGGGTCACTGTTTACATTGGTGAAAGGCCTTTAGAGGAGACGGCAGGGACCCCGAAAAAGTCCTATGGGGCCAGTCGCCTCGCCAGCTATTCCTGAAGCCCCTGCTGTGTTTCGGGCCTGGGTGCCCAGAAGGGTTTTCTAAGGATTCGGGGATGTGTTCTAAAGAGGGAGACGAGAGCTCTACCCACCCCGAGGGCCATAGATTCAGGTCGGGAGATGTTCATTATGCGCCGCATTCACCATGTGCCAGATCCTGGTGCTCAAGGGAAAGGAGCGAGCCGTCAGCGAGTGGCTGCCGGACCGGGCTAAATGCCTCACATGTAGCATTCCTGTGACATCCCCAAGGGGCGTGCTTTCTGCTACCATATCCCACAGCTGTGAGGGCCGGGGGCGCGCATTCATAGTGGTGGCTGTTTGAGAAAGTGATCAGCGCGCTGTGCCAGAAAGTGCCGGAGTAGAAAGGACAGAAATAATCTGCACTTGGGGAGGGCTGATGCAACTGACCAACAGGTCAGCACAAACCATCCCCACGGACATAGGCTCTAAATTCACCCGTCTCAACCTTTCTCTGGAGCCGCTGCGGTTCTGCTTCACTCCTGGAGCATATGCCCTCCCTGAGGTGGGCACGCCATGCTGGGCATCCCCCTGAGGTGGGCACCGTGCCAGGCAGTCCTGCCCCGGTGTCTCCTCATGTTCCAAGTTGATTCCAGAGTTCTTCAGAGAGACCTTGTGTGTCTGTCTCGCTGACCGCCCTCTGAGCCCTTGCCGTGGGAAATTTCTCCAAAAAGACAGACATATGGCTGACCGTCAGACCACGTGGCCAGCCCATCAGAGCCATGCTCTCTGCAGGGGGCGTGGGGGGCCGGGCAGCTCAGCTTAAGGAAGGCCCTTGGGGGCTGCTCCCTTCCCCTGCCAGGCGGGCCTCAGAATCTTCTGTTCTGATGGCAGCGGTTCCGTTTCCCAGCTTGGCACTGGTGCAGTGTCCAGCTTTCACAGGCACAGGACCGGTCAGCACATGGGTCCCCAGACCTCGGTCTGGCGTCAGGCCAATCCCTTTCCTCTCCCACATTTTCCCTCGGAGCCTCCCAGACCCTGAGCCTGAGTGTGTCAGTCTCATTACAGACCTGGACATCCCCGGACAGCAGACCGCCGAGGTCCATGGGCTCCTTTTCCCGGCATTCTGAACTTCTCCATTGGCCGTAGCCAGTGTGGCTGGAGGAGAAGCTGAGCCCCCTTGGTCTTCCTTGTCAGGCCAGCCTCGCCCGGCAGCGGGGACTTCGTCGGGCTCTCCCACAGCTCGGCCTCGGAGGCTGCCCCGGGAGGCCGTCACCTGCAAACAAAAGGCCGCGTGCCGGTAGTGCCGGTAGGAGGCAGCAGGTGACCTTGGTGTTTTCTGTGGCCCCCCAAGTGCTCGGCCCTCCACGGTTCCTGCCTCAGCCACTTTTGTAGCTCTTGGGGAGACCCGTTGGGCACCTTCACCCTGGGGTAGCTCTTGGCTGAGGGCTTGGTTGTGCTACGGGAGCCAGTGGCCACTGGGGCTCTAGCTCAGCCCTGTGGAGCGGCCCTTCCTGTGAGAGGAGGAGGATACAAGGGCCAAGGCCGCCCTCGAGTTCCAGCTTCCTGGAGCCCCAGTGAGAGCTGGGGGAAGGTGGCCACGCAGGTGCAGCCCTGACACCCGAGGCCCTGGTCCTTCCCCTCAGAGTGCTGGAGGCTCCCAGGAGGGGGAGTCAGGGAGGCCCAAGGCCCGATTCAGCCCCAAGCACTTAGTAGCTGTTTGGCCCTGGGCGAGTCAGTGACCTCGGCTCCCTCAGTTTCCTCAGCTGTAAGATGAGAATAATAATAGCTCCCATCTCCCAGGGTCGTGAAGATCAAATGAGAGAATATCCAGGGGGCCTGTGAGCCTTCAAGGCTCTGAAAATGCACAGGTGCTTCTCAGTGGGTCACGGCTTCATTTCTAAACAGGGCCCCTGCGGGTCGTCTGGGATGCACGCGTGGCTCTGCCACTGGGAAGGCTGCCTTCCCGAGTGCACAGCCCCGGGTCCTCCCCAGCCCCCGGCACCCGGCGGTGCGGCCTTCCTGGTCTCCGGTACCCTCGCTGGCCACCAGAGGGAACCTCTGCACACAGTCCTTGGCTGCTCCCGGCCCTGGATATTTTGGACTGGGCTCTCTGGGCTTGGACTTAACCAGGGGCCCCAGGGGCAGAGGCTGGAAGCTGTTCCAGAGCTTTCTGCCCACTGGCAAACCTGCCCTTGATAGAACCTCCCTCTCCCCCCCCAGCAGCACCTCCGTGCTCTGACAGGACTCGGAGTCTTGGTATTCCGTGGCCAGTTTGTGGACGAGCGGGCTGAGTGCTCTGAGCATGAGCTAACCGCCCAGCTACCTCCTCAAACCCTCCCCCTGGATTCTGGTGCTTCTAGGGTGACTTCCAGCTACGCCCCCCAGGAGAGTGTCCTCTGACCCATCTCCAGAGCACAGGATGGCTCCGGGGCCATCAGGAAAGAGCAGTGAGAGAAGCGCTTACTAACGCCCCGTGGTGGGACCATAGTGAGCTCTCTGTTCATCCCTGCCCCCCTTAGCTCACCTCCTGGAGTGCCGGGAGTCCTTGTGCCAGAGGAAGCTGCCAGTGCCCCTCACGGTGCCCTGTGATGGCCATTGTGCCAGCCTCCCTCCAAAATTCCTTGGCACCAAGGATGGGTTAAGAAGGGAAGAAAGCGCCAGCTTTGGCCCTGGGTCCCCCATTGAGGCACGCTGGGCCGGGCCGTATTACATCTCTTTTGTCTTTGACCCTCGGACCTCCTAAGAACAGAACAGCTACAGTGCGAACCGCCCTTACAAGGGCCTGGGGGGAGAAGGATGGGGAAGGAGGCTTCCCACCACCAGGATCTCCCTGGCACGGGTGAGGTGCCACGCACGCAAATTAGGTACAGGGATCTGGAGGAAGCTGGGGGGGGGGGGCGGGGGCAGGCAAGAGGGCCGGGAGCACTCCCGGCACAGATCGTTCGCTCCGTGACAAGTGCTGTGGGAGCAAGCTGTGACGGGACAAGAAGTGTCTAGTTAGCCTTGGAGGCAGTTGGGAGCCCTGGAGTTTGTTGAGCCGTGGGATGAGAGATCTGTGCCGTGGGAGAATTGCCCTGGCCGCCAGGTGGAGGGGCTTCCAGGGGCGCAGAGACATCAGATTGGAAGCTACTGCAATAATGAAGGCGAGGAGGGGCTTCAAACTTGTGACTGAGTCACCTGAAAGGGACACGAGTGAGATGTCGTGGAGAAGGAAGCGACGGGTTTGGCCACTGATCGTACACACAGGATGAAGATCGGCAACACCGTGGCCATGAGCATGGGCCGGGGAAGGTGGGGGGGCTCTTGCCACTAATGGCAAGGCTTCGGGGGAACAACAAGTTTGTTCTGGACTCGCCGTACAGCCTGGAATGCCTGAAAGGCAGGGGTGCAAATCCAGAGTGCGGGAAGCAGCTCGTCCCGGGTGTCCCCATGGGAGCCGACGCAGTTGCCAAGCGAAGCAGGATTGGGATGGAGCCTTGGCGACGGCCTGTGATGGGCAAGCCCAAGGCGAGCTTAACTTCGTGGGACGCGGAGGGGGACAAGCTCTCTGACTAGAAGGTGGCTTGGGATGAAGACTTGCTTTGGCAAAACCGAGAGATGGCAGAAGTGATGGGTTACCGTCTTGTTTTAAAAAGGATGAAGAGTCCCAGGAACTGGGGTGGAGGCAGGGGCAAGGAAGAACTCACAGACCGCATGAGAGAAGGCTGGATGTTGTCATTTGGGGTTGGGGTGCTCTGGGGAACCCGCTGGACACCTAGAGAAATGGGGGCCCTTGAGAAACCTCCCAAGCTGACATGATTAGTAATGGGGAAGAGCTCACTTCTCCGGGCTGGCTGCAGCTCTAACTCCATGACTCGCCTCCGGCCAGTAATAAATCCATCCTTCAACAAGCAGAGGGACCAGCCGTGGGAAATGGCGATCGAAACCTCACCATAGCCAGCAGGAGGAGCCGATTCTCGGTAATGGGAGGGATGGGCCACCTTCCCTCCTCGGGTTTGTGATCTAGAAGAATGCTGGGCACAGTGTGACGGGGAAGGCAGATTTCAGTGGGCTCGGGGGGGGGGGAGACTGGGGGCTCTATGGGAGATGCCGGCCCGCATGAAACTCTGGGTGCCCCAGGAACCCACCCAGCAGCTCCAGAAACCCCAAGGACACGTCCTGAAGATGACAGCAGGGACAGGGGACTCGGGACAGGAAGGGAGAGTCCTGACAGTCCAGGGGAGAGAGAAGGGGCTTTGCTTCTGGCAGCGTTAGGGAACCCTCGCAGAGGAAAACATCGGCTTCTGCTTGGGGCTGCTGGGGGATTGCCAGTGGACAACAGAGAGGGGGCAGAACTGCCCAACTCATTTCTGAGAACCAAAGGGGCTGATGGGGTTGGGGGACGGTTCACCTCCGAGATAGGAGAGTTATAAGAGACCCGGTGATCCACACCCACACTCACTCAGGAGTCAGGGGACGCAATTCAGGAGCTCCTTCTAACCCCTGTGAATGACCATGGAGGTCGGCAGAGGAGCCACAGGCCCGTCTGCCAGCTAAGCCTTTCTAGTGGAGAACTCGAGACCCATCCCAGCGTGCCGTGGCTGCACGTCCTGCGTTGTTGCACGTGAGGCTGGAATAGGGCAGGGGGAATCGGAAAAGGTCTGGGCCCGCGTCAGCGAGGGGATTGCACACACGTGAAGCTTTTTCCTGGGACTCCAGAAACCCAGGCACAAATTCAGGAGGGCCGTGCTGCGCCCAGTGCTCAGGACTTTCAGTGTTTGTGTTCGGAGCTCAATATGACTCCACGTGATGTAGCAGCCAAACACTGTGTGGTCTTCGGCTGCATTAGGAAAGGCACCGAGGGTGACCCCCGGCCCTCAGGACTGGTTAGGCCACATCCCACATACTGTGAGTTAGTGGGGTTTAGGAAGGACGTGAAAAGCTGTGAGAACCTCAAGGCCAGGCCGCCCGAAACTCAGTGCTAGGAACTGGTGGGGAGGCTCCGGATTTGGCCTAGAAAAGAGAAGGCTCAGCTACGTGGTCACTTGTGTCACATACTGGAAAGTGTCTCGGGGAAGGGGGATTTGCTTTGTTTTGGGGCAGCTTCAGTGGGCGAACAGGGCAAAGGGCGGCAGGTTTGGAGAGCCACGCTTGGGCTGCTCCAAGAACAAACTCCCTGACAATTCGAGTCTTCGGCACAGGTGCAATAGGCTTTGAAAGCTAAGGTGCCAGTGGTTGTTGGGAGTGGGATGGGGCGTGGGAGTGAGTGGAAGTAGGCGGCTTCTAACCCTGTACCCCCCTGTAGGGATGAAGCCAGTCCCGAGGCCTTGGGGCAGGAGAGCAGACCCCTCCCCAGGGGCGGCAGAGGAATTCCCTGTTTTTCAGAGGGAAAGAGCCCCATGTTTAATGAGCCCCTTAGTGTCAGAGCAGGCTAATGGGAGCCCCTTAATGGCAGAGAGAGCAGCCTGGAGAACAGCTCCACCTCTTCCTCCATCCTGCCTCGTTCTTGCCACCCCAGACCCCACCCCGCAAAGCTGGAATATGAGATCTGAAGGAGGGATGGATCAGGCAGCATCCAGATGAAAGGGAAGGGAAGGAACTAGAGAAGGAAAGTCCCAGGGACTTCCTCCCTGTGGAACCCTTCCACAAGCTGATGACTGCAGGGGCCAGAGCCCCATGACCCAGAGGCAGTCACGAATCTGGCTGATCCCAGTGTTCAGGTTCGACCGATGCCGGGTGGCTCCAGCCCTGTTTTTGTTGGGTTCATACACACACACTCCTTTATTTTTGCACTGTAATTCACTTGGTTTGTCAGTGTCTTTGGTTTATTTGTTCACATTAAAAAGGTTTTCTTTCAAAGGACAAAAATGCCTTTTAAGTGACGTTTTGAGTGTGGTACCCTTTGTGCTGCAAGGGGAAATGTAGAGGAACAATGAAGACATTTGCTAAGAATATCCACAATACATGCATCCTTTAGCCATTGATTTATAGGCGATGGAGAACAAAGCATCATAGAAGGCTCTTCATAACTCATAGTCTTTGAACGTGGCGATCCCATGATTGAGTTGGGGAGGCCGGACTGTACGTACCCTCACTCAACAGGGGGGGCCCGCCCCCTTCCTCTCCCACAGCTGCCGGCCTCCTGGGGACGCCTCACGGAGCAGTGGGCCCACGGAGGCAGGCTGCTGGTGAGCGTCATTTCAACTCTCATCGCTCGGGCCGGCCATTTTGTAGCAGTGGCTCCCTCGAAAGGGAGGCCTGCTTCTCCCCTAGAAGCAGAAGTGGGGGGCATGGGTGGGGATGGTCAAGAGACAGGTTTGGGTTTGACTTGGGGCTTGCTGGTGGGGCCTGGAGGGCCGCAAGCAGAGGCTGCACCCTTAGGGCTTGGCCATTGAAGTCCTTGACCACTGCGACTTTCCAATTTTGAAATAAGAATGGATACTTTTATGATTTCCTTCTTTCCCACCAAAATCATGTATCTCTTCTTTCAGCTTCGTTTCTCTCCATGTCCTGTATCATTTCCATCTCTCTACTGCTAGTCGCCCTCTTGACTGTTCTCTCTCTGTCCAAAGTTCTTTTTTGAACAGCAGACACTCTGGGCTGCAGCAGGCTAGAAATCTGAGGTTTTACTTCAGGTAGAAGCTTGGGGTCACTGACAGGACAGCCCCCTTTCCTAAATGCAGTCCAGCCTGTTGCCTCATAGTCCCAGTTAGCTTTGCGGCCTTGTTTGAATAATAGGCGGTGTGTGTGTGTGTGTGTGTGTGTGTGCGCGCGCATATGTATGCATGTAGATAGTTGTATTGCTCTTTTTGGAATGTTTATGGGTCACCTTGAGGGAAGTCTGGCCTGTTGGGGTGGATGCGGTCAGCACCGAGAATACTGCATCATCTTTAGGGCCCCGTCTTGCCTGGGGAAGTTGAACAAGGTCTTCTCCTTCGTGGTGACCAACACTTGGGATGAACATTTGTCTCTGTTTCATGCCTTGCTTGATACCAATAGAGGCTCTTACATCCATGTAATTTATTAGTGTTCTGCTATCCTGTCATTTAGTGGGGTTTTTTCCGCCCTTACCACACTTACCAGCTTTTGAGGCTTGTAAGACCCGTACCAGCATGCTGGGCAGTGTGGTGAGCTGGAAGGAACTTATTCCCTTCCTTTCCTATTTTTTAATTCTGATGTGATGCTTATTGGTTGTGTGAGATCTTAAGCAAATCACTAACTTGGGATCCTCAGTAAAATGGTGATGGTTAGACTCCCTGCTTCATAGTGGGGGTAGATGGGTGTGAATTCTTCCTTCATAGCCCTTTGCCCTTAATTTCAGAGACCTTCTCTCCTGCCCCCGCCATCAGCGTTGGTGAATTCTGGCGGAACGACCCACCCAGTACAAGATGCTCCGTCCACCAGAGAGCAAGACCAGAGTCTTGCTGTGGATTTGGAAGCAGCAAGTCCAGGGGACCCAGCTGTGTCTGAAGATAGCCATGAGATAAGACACCGGGACGCCATGTTGGCCAAGGTGTGAGGGAGTGGCCCGTGGGCCCTTGCCTCCAATGGCAAGCTGGCGGGGGACCGCCGAGGGCTTTTTTCAGACCAGTCTCCCTGTGCTGCCCCTCCTCAGGGATGCACGAGGGTCTGTGGCATAATGGAAGGGGAAGTATTTCTTCTGCTGAGGATTGCTGGAGCTGCTACAAAAGTGCCCGTCCTCAAGGAGCTTTCCTCCCTCCTCTGCCTGCTCTCCCCAGTTGTGAAGCCCCCCTTGCCCACCCTCCAGGTGCTTCCTGATCTCCCCCATGTGATCCTTCAGAGAATGGGAGCTTCTCCTTTTCTTTTGGCCTTTGTCTCCTCACCTCCTAAGCCCAGCCTGGAGCAACGTGGGTATTCAAGTGCCCGTTGAGTGGGTGTGAGTACAAGAGGGTTTGTGCCCAAGGTTTGGGGGCCCAGCCCTGGGGAGCGGGATTCCCAGGCCCTTCTTGACTCGAAGCATCTTTAATTTTAAGATCGTGCGGCCTGTGATTCGGGTGCAGACCCGCCATCCCAGAGGAAACCTAGAGCTTTGTAAGGAAGATTTTTCTGAGGGAGGGGAGCAGTATCTATCAAGAAGAGAGGCGTCTTTTCCTTTGTTGGAGCAAAACATGCTGGAGCCCAAAGCAAGAACTGTTTGTGAATTTGGCGTCACGTGTATTGGGTGGTTTTTCATTCGTGTCACTTTTTGCATCTTGAAAAGGAAATTAATTCAATGCCATGTACTGTAGCCCAGCCCGGATTGTTTCTGTAACAATCCCACTCGCCGCCGCCGGTTGGGGGGACCCAATGTCTCTGTCCTTTGTGGAGCAGAGGGGGGGTCATACGCTATTGTGAACATTTTCTTTCGAAACTCAGTTGTCCTTCGGCTACTCAAAGTTCACACGAGTAGGAAAACAGACTGAAAAACTCCCAAGAAATGGCATTTGTCTTTTCTGAAGGTTTACAGAGGCCCAGGGCCCAGCAGTGGGATTGGGGGGATCACAGGACTGCCGGGACCCTCAGCTCCATCCCATGTGCCCCACTTCTCGCACGTGCCCATTGGGGGAGGGGAGGCCCAGAGTGGGCTAGGTTCCCCTGCCCACACACTGAAGGCCGCCTGCTGGTCAGAGACTTTGGGAAGCAGAGAAGCTTGCAGTTGAAAGGTCGGGCCCTGTTGCCCACTGAAGGCCAGGTGGCAATCCAGAGGTGCTTGGGTCCCAATTGAAACTGCAAATGCCCGGCCCTTGTCAGACACCCGGCACTGCAGAGAGAAGCCCCCCCCCCCCGGCCCGCGTTAAGTCCCACACGTTGGGGGTTCCTGCTTCAGGGGCTGTTCACCTGTGGCCCGTTTAAAACTGATGCTTACATTTTGTTTCTCAGGACCAGCCCTATCCATACTGTGCCTGTCTGTGTGGAGGAAGCGGCAGACATCCTCACACTCGGTACGTCTGGGACGCACTCGCCGTCGCCTGGGGGTTGTCATCGTGGATGTTTGTTAGACATTCTCTGTGCCCACAGCCAGCCTTGGGGGAGGCCAGAGGCTCTGCTCCTTCCTAGCCGGAGCCCCGGCGAGCTGTCTCATCTGTCAGAGGGTGCTCTTCACCTTCTCGCATGAAGCTCTGACTCTGATGATGCAGCTTGGGAGTTCCAAAATGGAAGCTCTGATCACCTTTCTTTGAACCTGCTTCCACTGCTGAGTTGCCCCAACCCTTTTTACTCCAAGGGCAGGGCTAGCCTCAGAACTCCCACTGCTAAATTGTACCCTCCTTTACTCCACGGGCAGGGCTAGCCTCAGAGTTCCCACTGCTGAGTTGCCCCAACCCTTTTTACTCCCAGAGCAGGGCTAGCCTCAAAGTTCCCACTGCTAATTTGCCCTCCTCTTCCTCCCAGAGCAGGGTTAGCCTCAGAACTATGATTGCTGAGTCTCTTCAGCCCCTTTACCCCTAGAGCAGGGCTAGCTTCAGAACTACGACTGCTGAGTTGCCTCAGTCCCTTTACTCCAAGAGCAGGGGCTAGCCTCAGGGCTCCCACTCTTGGTCCCCCCTACCTCTCCCACAAGGCTAGCCTCAGAGCTCATGGTGTCTGCTCTCATTCCCTTATTTACCCCCAAACCACCAGCTTTTTAGTACGTGTTGATGTTCCCTGGCTTCAATCACATTCCGTTTTAATGACCCCGTTGGAGGTTCTCTCGGCAGATACTGGGCCGGTTTGCTGTTTGTTTCTCCCCCTGATTTTACAGCTGAGAAAACCGAGGTAGACGGGGGAGGTGACTGGCCCAATTCACATGTAAGGCCTCTGAGGCTGGATTTGCCCTCAGGTTCAGGTGTTCTGGGCACTGTGGCCCTCTCGCTGTATCACTTCTTATCGTCTCTCATTTTTCCATCGACAAATAAAAGTACAAAGAAAAACACAAAGTGCTGAGATTGAGGTCTCAAAAACGCTCTTAAGTGGACAGTGTGTGTCAGAGTGGGCGGCGGCCGTGGTGGAGAGAGAGCCGGCAAGACCCAGTTTGAATCCCACCGCAGACACCGGCTGACTGGCCGGCCACTGCGTCTGTCTGCAGAGAGGGCCCTGAGTGGCCGATGGGCCGCGCGCTGGGCCTGGCTCCGGGAGAACCGGGGCCAAAGGCGCCCTCAGATTCTTGACTCTTGGCTAGCTGTGCCTTGAGAAAGTCACTTCACCCTGATCGCCTTACCCCACCCAAACCCTGCAAAGTGGGGTAATAGCAGCACCTCCCTCCCAGGAGAAGACAACTGTAAGTTTCTTGTGAGCCTTGAAAAGCTCTCTGAGTGCCGGCCCTGCTGCTCCTGTGCCCCTTTCAGTACCCCGGACAGCTCTCGTCAGACTGACTGGCAGAGGCTGCCCGTGCCCTCTGTCTAGCAGGGAAGGCCCCAGACCCTCCTCCTTTGGGGAGATAAGCAGAGGGAGCCACTGAGGCTTGGGGGGGGGTGGCCTCGGAGCAGCAAAGAGACCAGTATGCCCAGACTGTGCTGGGCAGGAAGGGGAGGGACGGAGCTAGAACAGCCAGTGACTTGGGGCCAGCTCCTGGAGGGCATGTTGTCCTAAAGGCAGCAGGAAGCGGCTGGCACTTACTGGGCAGGGGAGCCCACGGCTGAGCTGGGCCTTAGGAAGCTCCCTTGTGGGACCTGGACTGGTGGCGCCAGGATCGCGCCCTTCTCTCACCCAGTCCATTAGTTCAGTTTGTAGATAAGGAAGTGGAGGTCCAGGGAGATGAGGTCCCATAGCTAACTCGTGTCTCAGGCAGGCCTTGAACCCAGATGCTCCTGGCTCCAGACACTTAGGAGGTTTTTTCAGTAATGCGGCTGAGAAATCGGGTATCGGTGACTGCCGATTGGATGGAGATGGGGCTTCGGGAGGGGAAGCAGCTGATGTGATGCTATGAATCTGGGTGACCAGGAGTTGGGTGGCTGACAGCAGTAGGGAGGAGAAGCGGGCTCCTTTTCCTTGGAAGTCAAGAAAAGATGGTCACATTTCCTCTGGGGGAGCCCCTTTCCAGAGAGTGGTTTGGTCTCCTGTCCCCACCCTGGTTCTGCAGTCCCCCAGAGACGCGGCCACAGTCCTCTGGTGACATTAGGTCTGTGACCCGGGCCCAGTCCCCCTCTGGCCACAGAGGAAGTGCCCTGTGTCTGCGGGAAAACAGATTGAAACAGAGTCATGAGGAGCGCTTCACTGCAAGGGGAGAATCCGAGCTGTGCCCCATCCCTGCCCAAGAACCCCACTTTCAGAGCATGGCACACTCTGAACCTGTCTCTTAAGAATGGCTCTTGAGGAGCTCATTAGAAAGCCCCATTCTTTGTTCTCTCTGTGTGGTCTCGTGTAACTATGAAAAGCTGCCCAATAGCTGTGCTTCTGACCGACAGCTGCCTGCTGGGCTGGTCCTGCCCTTGGAGCCTGGCACAAGGCCTGGGCGCAGGTTCCCTGAGGGCACGTGGGGAGAGCCCACTCGGGGGCCTGATCTGCGCTGCCTCCTCTGGGCCCTCGTGACGCATCCCACGGAGGGCTTCCTCACCTGCCCTTACTCGGTGGCGTTAGGGAAGCCCCTTTGGCCCTGTGATCTTCATGATTGCGTTTCTCTGCTTGAACGAGACACTAAGCTTTGACACTGGGCAGCCGGCCGGGGCAGCGGGGAGAGTCCTGGAGGTGGGCCCGAGCACCAGAGGCCACCTTTGGCCTCGGCCCTGCACTTGCCGCAAGACCCCGTCTGCTTCAGTTTCCCCATCTGTAAAGTGGGCTAGAGCAGGAAGCAACAAACCCAAGAAAATTCCAGATGGGGTCACGGAGAGGCGGATGCGGCTGCGATGCTGGTGTCCGCCCACAGAGATTCCCATTGCCTCAGAGAACCTCCTCACACATCGCAGTGACCTTGCCAGCTCCAGGCTGGGTCTCGTGGTCCCTGGGTCTGGCCTGCGGGCAACTGGAGGGAAGCTGTTTTCTCAGGGCAGCCCTAGATCTGATTATCAGAGAAATTTTAGGGGAAGGTGGGGGTACTCTGCTTTCAGGCCAGGCCAGCGATTTCTGTGGGATTCTGTGGGGATGGGGAGCGTTTGGCTCCAGACTCCCGAGTTTCTTTGCCCATCTGGATCTGCCCTTGCTAGGGGACGACAGCTGCCTGCCTACACTCTCCACGTAGGAGGGACGCTCCCCATTGCCCTTCAGAGGGCAAGGTCGTCTCCCAAGTGCTTTGTACCTTCACGAACACAGGAAAGGGCCCCCGGGCTGAGGCCCTAGGATGGTGACATTTCACCAAGTCGGTCCAGACTCACTTTTGTCCAGTGGGCGAGGTGACCGGAGAGATCACGCATGCCCGTTTCCTGTGTTCCAGAGGACGTGGAAGATGAAGAATTTCTGAACGAAGACACCGTTCAGTCCGCAGCCGTGCTGATGCCTTTGCTGAAGCTGCAGGTGACCTCCAAGCCAATGACCCTCTCGGCTGCCAAGGTAGGTCCGGCATTTTGGGGAGGGAGATAGAAACAGGAAAGGGCAGCCTGGGAATTGTCAGCATAGAGGTGGCCATGAGATGCCACACAGAGGGAGGAGGAGGCTGGTCACAGAGGGAGGAGGAGGATCAGGAGAGGGAGGAGGAGGAGGACCAGGAGAGGGAGGACTGAGAAAAGGCCACTGGAGAAAAGGCCTCTAAAACCTTCCTGGATGTCATGTTCTCTGTTGGGGTTTTCTTGGGGTCTCTGGAGGCAGCCTTCATTTCAGTTCAGGAATCACCATAAGAGTAGCCAGGGGTTAAAGTCCAGATCCTTTATTGTCTCTTTCAAAGTCTTGTCTCCTCCACTTGGGGCTCGCCTAGCTTTCTGGAGGTTCCGGATCTTGGTTTCAGTGGAAAAGTGAAGGAGGAGAGCCTGCCACCAAGGCAGTGTGAGATGGGATGAATCTGTCTTGAATCCAAGGGCTTGGGCTCCAGCCTTTAGCCTCCAGCCTTCTGTCTGCTTGTCCTGAAATCTTCCCAGTTGAGGCTTCTCGCTTATAAGCGCCACACTGAGCACAAACCAGTCATTGTATCGCTAGGAAACCATCATTTGTTGTAGGATTAAATCAATGCTAAACTAGATTTAACCATTGTCTCTTCAATTCCACTTAGTACCTTGTTTGAAGTTCTGGCTCATCTTCTTGTAGGATGAAATCAATCACACTGAACCAGGTGAAATTAGATAATTATTGTCTCTATCAATTCCACTGACTTAGCACCTTGTAAGAATCCTTCGTTTCAAGTTCAGGGTTCTGGCCCATAACACCTGGCATTTGAGTAGAATGATGAGATTAGAAGTTGGGTTTTCAGGGGTTAAGAAGAGGAGGAAAGGAAAGGAAGGGCAGGTCCCTGGGGGAGGCGGCCATTTTCAATCCAAGGGGCAGAGGAGGAAGAAGCCAACAGTGAGGATGGAAGGGTCAGGTTAGGGAGATGGGGCTGGAGGAGTGAAAGAGAAGGGATGATGGATAAGAGTCTGCAGGAGGAGCAGCATGGAGGGGATCGTCTGAGCAGGGAAAGGGGCCCGGGCCAGGAGTCGGCATCTCATCATGGCAGCGTGAGGGGCCAAAGGCGCCTGAGTGATAGGAGGTGAGCGGGAGGTTGAGTGGGAGCCAGTGGAAGGTGAGTGGGAGGTGGCAAGGGGAAAGTTCATGACAAATGATCAAAATGATAAGGATATTAACCAACACTAACACCAGTAAATCATTAAAACAGTGGTAACAGTGATAAATGATACAAACTAGAAATGGCATTCAGGCTTCCTTACACAGAAATGTGTCCTACCACTTCCTGGAAAGAACAAGGGTCCGTAAAATGTTAGAAGAGCATTTTCAACAGTTGTCCTCATGCGGAGTCTCCAAATTACATGGAATGAAAAGCTTTTAAAATAGAGAAACCTAATGAAATGAAAATGATTTCAGAAGAGGACATGTTGTCCCTATGAACATGCTCTGGAGGGGCCTGCAGATCCTTTCTGGGAATCTACAGGAGAAAAACGTGTATTCCAACACTGAGTTACAGAACACAGTCACCGCATCCACTTGGGAAGAAGCCACAGAAAAGAACCTGGTCTTGATCGTTTCTTTCTGAACCATCAAAGTGAGATGATGACAATGATTTTGGTATCAGTAAACAGGGAGAATTGCTTTTGGTTTCCAAACTAAAGAATCAGCTCAACCAGAACATCTGTTGATCAGCTGATGTCCATCAGCTAAATTTTTGTGGCTTTACCCCAATTAATGATCAAACAGCTCCTTGGCCTCAGGACGCCTTTCTCCAGTGACGTGAGCACGACATTTGGGTTTTATACATAGAGACCGGAAGCTTTCATCTTGACTTCAGGCAGGACACATGCATGTAAAATCATCAAGGAGAAGGCCACGATTGAACACATTCAGAGGTTTTGTGGAATTGGATGCCTGTGCCATGGACACATCTGGGCCACCACAGCCTAGGAAAATGTTCTAATCCAGACCTCTACACCATGAAGTGCGACTTCCCTCGGCTGATCGACTTCCTACATCAGTAGGAAGACGATCCAGGAGCAGCGAGCAAAGCCCAAATAAGCCACCATCACTTCTCTGAGAATAGGTCTGGGGTAAGGGTGGGCTCCTCATGGGGGACATCCCCAGGAATGCGGACAAGACAAGCGTGAAAGCAGAAGTCTGCCCTAAACCCCCATGTCACTTTTCAAGTCGTCTCGCCTCCCTGGGCTGCCTTCTCAACTTCTGCTCTGGGCTTCCTGCTCACAACAGAATTCCATTGGCCTCTTAAATTTGGCCTGACTCCCCCTTCCCCAGTTGAAAAAAGAGTAAAAACAGCTCTGTAACCATCGAGCCACAGACGTCCCCTTGAGCCCATTGTCCTACCCTCAGGCCTCTGGGGATCATTACCATTACCTGAGCAGAGTCCTTGGGAGCTTTTGGGCTTGCTTTCTGGCTCTCTCACTGCATAAATGCTTTTCCCAGTTCTCCTTTCACCGCCTCTGGGCTGGCATCTCAGGCTTCTCTGAATTTCTCTCTTTTGTCTTTCCTAACTGCACAGTAACTTGCCATCCCTTCCCAGCCATCACAGGTTCGGCCATTCTTCAGTTTCCAGTTCTTTATAACCAACAGTAAGAGAAAGGACAACCAATGACTTGAGTTACCTAGATTTGTTGGCGGAAATGGAGGACTTGGGGATGATGACCCAGGACCAAGTCATTGCCACCAAAAACTACCGAAGGGCTCTCCTCTAGGAGCCTGGACATGGCTGTTGGTGCCAGACCAGCAGCACACCTCTGGCAGCCGTCCAAATGGAGCACCTGCTGGAGACCTGGGGCTAGAATTGTGGAGCAGAAGCTCTCTGTCTCTTGTGGCTGACTGAGGACAAGTCCCTGTCATACAAATACAGACTCCAAAATATCCTAGAGAAGTCAATCAATCCCTTGTCCAGGAATTGGGCCATCATCAGAAGCCAAAGTGCTGCCCATCCATCGTCACTCAGACATCGCCAAAAGCTAAAGCCAGTGCCATTCCACCAATTTGTGTCTCAATTCTTTGATGTATCAGAGGAGAGGAGAGCATGATAGGGGATCAGACTGAGCTCCGTGCTGTCTCCAGTGGGCTTGCAGAGTTATAAAAACATCATCCTAAGGCTTTTATTCAACTACAGAAGAAATTATTTCATCAACCTGTGCCAGTGTCTTTAGAACATTAACTATACATGAGGACTGGTCCTTGAACCATTTTTGTCTCTGCAAAAAAGAGGAAAAAAAGATAACAAGAATAAAGCATGCTTTGCTGGGCAGTTTGAGGGAGACTGACAGATGCTTTACCAGTCACCCAGGGGAAGCAGAGAGGTATTGATAGCTCCAAGAGTCTCGTCTCCGCAATGGCATCAGAACAGGGGTTTTATACATAGAGACCGGAAGCTTTCATCTTGACTTCAGGCAGGACACATGCACATAAAATCATCAAAGAGATTTTGACTGAGTTACCTAGTTACCTAGTGCCGCCGTTCCGTCGGCACTGTGTGGATTTCTTGCCCCCAGTCTGTGTCTGTCACCTTCTAGAACTGCAGCACTGACCTTGGCCCCCATGAAGTGTGCATAGAAGTCCTGACCCCTGAAGGGAAGAAGTGGACAGATTGGGCCTTAACCCCGTATCTGGGAGCTGTGAGGAACATTACATTTCCAGTACCTTTTTTTGAAACCTTGTTTTTCCCTAATTATTTATGAAGAAATGTTTAACATTCATTTTAAAAGATTTTGCGTTCCAAATTCTCTCCCTACTTTCCCCCTCCTTGAGACAGTTACGTAATTTGATATATTTCCATATCAGTCATATTATGAAAGAAAACACAGATGGAAAAAAACCATGAAAAAAAAAAGTAAAAAGTAGTATGCTTGGGCCTGCATTCAGACTCCCATCAGTTTTTTCTCTAAAGTAGATAGCATGTGTTTCTGAGAAAAGCTTAGTCAGTCATACTTATACATATACATATACATACATATATATATACACAATCATTTAATATTGCTGCTACTGATAAGTGTATTTCTGCTTCTGTTTACTTCATTTTGAATCGCTTCATCTTTTTAGATTTATCTTTTTTTCAACTTTTTCAAATTTTCAAAAATTTTATAATTTTTTTCAAATGAAAATCTGCCTTCTTTCCTCATTGAGAAAACAAGAAAGTCAAAGCCCTTATTAAAGATGTGTATAGTCAAGCAAAATAAATGGTCGTTTTGGTCATGTCCAAAAACAGGGTTGCACTTTGCATCCTGAATCCGTCGTCTCTCCGATCAGGAAGTAGGAAGCATGCTTTCATCTCGAGTCCTTGAGGATTGGAGTTGGTCATTTTTATTGGTCAGTTTTCCAAAGTCTTTCAGGATTATTTGTTTTTACAGTATTATTATTCCACAAATTATTCTCCTGATTCTGTTCACTTCATTCTTTTTCAGTTCACACCCATCTTCCCAGATTCCTCTGAAACCATCCCTTCATTTCTTGCAGTGCAATGTGTTCCTTCACATTCAGCAACCATAACTTGGTTCCCCATTCCCCCAGTTTCCAATTAATTGATTCCATCGGTTCTTAGATTCCATTGGGTGTTAGCCCCTGAGACATTCACCTAGAGACTATGAATACCCTTGGTACACACCAGAGAGGCCCTGAAGAGTGAGGGCAGAGTCACGGGCTCGTTCTGGAATCAGTCCCAGGCCTCCAGGCCTTGTCTGTCACTCTCAGTGTGTCTCCTCAGCCTCTCTGAGGGAATCAGAACGCTGCTCTGTCACCTCACTGAGTGGACACCAAACGAGAAGAGATCTGGAAGGAGCGATGGGAGAGCTAAATTCCCCTGGAGGAATTGTTATTTTTTAAGCATAACAGAACAAATAATATGGAATATAAAGCTCTTTTTTTTTTGAAACTAGGAATTGCTGTGTACAGCCAGAGGTGACTTTCATTTTATTACTATCATTATAAGTTATATTATTCCTCTTTTTTCTTTTTAAGGAAATAAAAACCATTCTCTTTGGCTCAACTCTTTGTGGCTTCAGTGAAGAGTGGAAATTGCAGAATTTTACATTTAGTGAAGTGACTCAGCTCAGATATGGCCTCGTGCAGAACAAGGTGGGTCCCTTTGCTGCCTGTGGCTCTGGGAGGAAGCTCTTAATTGCCCAGAGCACTGTTTGTACTCTGAGAAGTCGGAGTCCTAAGAGGTCCAGAGCTAGCTTGACCTTCTCTCCTGATTATCCCCAAAGCCTCCTGGGCTCATTGTTTCACCTCCTGACCCGGACCTACTTTGGGAACCTGGCCAGGTGGTACCGGGGCAAGCACAGGCGCAGATCTACCCGGCCCCTCGGAGCTCTCCTGGCGTAAGCAAGGCTGACCCGACCTCTTGCTCCAGAAGGTCATTTTCCTATGTTTTTGTTGAACAGCTTTTCACTTTGCTCTTTAAGAAAACAGATACACTGAGGTTGCTCTTGGTTGACTTTTTACCTCCCACATTTTTACCTGGGTTCAAAATATTCTAAATTGTTCTGAAATTGCATCTCACATATTTTAAGATAAAAGAATTATCCAGTGCTCCTGAACTGTGTGAAGCTCTGTTCATAACTCTGTGAGCACTAGCACCCTCTGCCTCAGGGTATGGTGAGAAGTGTCTCAGTCCCATAGCCTTAGCCCCTGTAGCGTGAGAAGTGTCTCGGTCCTGTAGCCTCAGCCCCTGCAGGATGAGAAGTGTCTCGGTCCCATAGCCTCACCCCCTGTAGCGTGAGAAGTGTCTCGGTCCCGTGGCCTCAGCCCCTGGAGAGCAAGAAGTGTCTTGGTCCCATAGCCTCAGCCCCTGTAGTGTGAGAAATGTCTCGGTCCCATAGCCTCCAAGTGATCCTCCTCCACCTTCCAGCTTTTTCTGCTCCATCATGGTGACCCAGAGTCTGTGTGTCTGTCGGGACGATCTCCAGAATCTCCTGATCTGGTTTTTTCCTGGACAAATGGGAGAATTGGGAGGAAGGGGTACCTGCTAATGTCAGGTTTTTGACCAAGATAATCTCACTGACAGCCCAGAGGTATATGGCATTGTTATCCCTAGAGACGCGGGAGCCGAAGCAGGGAGAGATGTGACTTCTCCAGGGTCACGGTGCTAATCGGTGCCCCGGGCCCTGAGGTGATGCTGGCTGCCAGCACCCACACGGCCCCATTGGGTCAGCCATGGCTCCTCAGCGCCCGCAGGAGCTCAGCTGGGCCTCCAGGAGCGTGTGCGCACCGATGGCTTCCTTTTGGGGACGCAGGGTGGGCTTCCCTCAGTTACTTCATACCAGTGCATACGGGGGCCGTCTGAGTGACGCTTGAGAACTGTTGCTTTTGGGGACATGTACTCCTTGTCACCCTGCTTCTGATTCTTTGTAGGGGGGACCGTGTGGTGTTCTGGCAGCTGTTCAGGGCTGTATCCTGAAAAAACTCTTGTTTGGAGGAGAAAGCAGAAGTTCCAGCATTAGGTAAGTCACTAACTGGGTTTAAGGAAAAAGAGCCAGAGGGACAGCTAGGTGTGCAGTGGAGAGAGCACCAGCTCTAGTTAGGAGGGCCTGAATTCAAGTCTGACCTCAGACACTTTGACACTGGCTGTGTGACCCTGCAAGTCACTTAACTCCCCTCCCCTCAAAAAAGATAGCCAAGCAGGCCTTACACTAGCAGGAAATTACCCACCTGCAAGAAGTTTGTTTTTTCTTAAAAAGGTAACTCATTAATGGACCATGATAATTACAACTTTTAATGAGTGACTTAGCAGCTGTCCGCTTCAGTTTCTTTTTTAAAATGTATTTATTACTTATTTTTGACATTTTGAGTTCCAAACTCCCTCTTTCCCCTTTTCCTCACCCACTGAAAAGGCAAACAAAATGGTATCGATCATACATGTGAAATCAGGCAAGAGATATTTCAATATTGGCCATTAGCAAGAAAATAAAATGAGAAAATTCTGTTTCACTTTGCACTCATATCCCATCAGTTCTCTTTTTTTTCAGGAGTTCTTTAGTGAATTTTTGTGTCCTTTTTACCATTAGGACAGTTCTGTTTTTTAAGGGATTATTTTCTTTGGTCTTTGTGTGTGTGTCTTTTCGTTTTCTTGCACCACTCTCATTGCTTTTCCATTTTTCCATCTCTTTCCTTCTTCCTGGAGTTTTTGCTGGGCTTGGGTCCAGTCAGCATTTTTCTTTGAGACTTTGTATTTTCCCATGGTTGTGCTCTTTCCTGCCACCATAATAGCTAACTTTCTATGGCCAGGTTCTTTTGGTCTGCTTCTTTTTCTCAACTTTGGCTTTCCTTGGGGTGGGAAGGCCCAGTTTTTTGCGGCTCTTTTCAGTTAGCTGTGGGGGTCTGCAGGCTGTTGGTGTTCCTAGAGTGCTGTTACCTGGAGACAGGTGTGATGGCCGCTCTCCGGGTTTGCGCTGGGCTCTTTGCCCAAGGAGGGTCCTGCTCTCCTGTAGCCCCAAGGGCTAGTGCCCCTTCGGCCCCAGCCCCGTGACAGGACCCCTGCATCATATACAGACGATGGAGCTGCTCATCGGGGCAGCCGGGGCTTCCCTGGAGCCCGTCTCTGACCATCCCTCAAGACACCTTCTCTGGGCCTGGGATGTCCCAGCTGTCTCCCAGGCCCACTCTGGGCCCCCCCCCCCCCCCCAACTGTCGTGGACCTTCCCCACTGACCTCCTGTGTTCTCTTAGGCTGGAAAAATGTCCCCCCCCAACCTGCTGCTTCAGAGTTTGATTTAGGGGTTCCTGAGGGTGGTTTGGAGGGAACGTGGGGAGAATTCAGCTGCTCCGTCACCCTCCCCATCAGCAGAATTAAGGCAGCCTTGCCCTTTCTTCTGGCCTTCCTTCCCTTCAAGGCTTTCCTTTCTTTGCAGAGTAATCCTGCCTCCTCCCCAAAGGGACCCTTCCCTCAGGTTGTGTGCCAGCCCCCTTGGATCAGGTGCAGCTGTTGTAGTGAACAAGCTTCCAGCTGCACTCTTGGAGCAGGAGAGCCTGAGTCCGGCCTGAGGCCTCTGCTGACATGGTTGGTGCCTAATGGCTGGGACTGGATGGTCTGGGCGCTTCTCTCCTGCAGCCACCTCAGCTCGGTCACAGCCTGTCCCTGCCCCAGGCACTGACCTCTTGTCCTAGGTGGACCCTGCACTGACCACGGGTTCCAGCCAGTGTGTGCCCCGCCCCCTCTGTCCACATGCCAGGGGCCGAGCCCGTCACGTTGTGGGACACACTGGGAGACTCCCTTGGGCAGGTCTCTCTCTAGTGCCCGCCTGACCACAAGGCCCTCCGAGGGGTCAAGGAGGCTCGGGGTCGGCCAGGCTTCTAGCGTTCCCAAGGAAGGCTCTAACCTCTGACCTCCCTGCCCAGGGAGCTGTCCCATAACTCATTTCCACTGAAAACTGGGCCTCTGAGCTGCTTTTGAACTCTGTTTTTGGCAGCCTTGGAGGAAATTATGGATCTTTTACCAACAATTAGGGCCGAGTCTTTCAATCTATTGCAGGAAGGACTTGTCAGCTCTACTATGGCTGGCCGGTCCCCTGGGCCATTAGGTCATGCGTTCCCCGGGGCCTCCAGCAGGGCTCAGAGCCCAGCGGTTTCATGTGGGTGCCACGAGGCTGCACCTTCCTCTGCAGGCAGTGGGTTATCCTGCCAAGGGAAGGCGGGCACTGCCCCATAGAATGGAGAGCCAGGAACGGCTCTTCCTGCCGTGGCCGATGCCCTGGGCTCAGTTACTCGGGAGCAGGGCCATTAGGAAAGACTCATCCTCAGTCCCTGTGCATTCAGCAATCCCCCAGAGCTAATTTGGTGCCTCCCACTTACTCACTGCTGGCTGAAAAATGGGCTTCCTCCTGGGCTGCAGTGCCCCACGTGCTCCCAGCGGGCACAGCTTCAGAAACCCCGTCATTTGCACTTGTCAGCAGGGCTCGCTCTTCTCCTCCCTCCTTTACCTCATGTTGGACCTCGACATAGACAAGGAACATCCTCTTATTTCTAAAAAAGTGCAACTCTTGGTGTCCATTCCTCTGACATCATAGACATCTCACCGTCCATCCTTCCCTGGTAGAAAGGCTGCCAGACAAGGGGGACGCCAGCCATGGCCTCCCTGGCACCTGTAGCTGCAGCCTGGCCATGGGGTCTGGGATGACTCCACGTTTGGCTTCCAGAGTGTTTCTCTTCCTTTGGGGTCGTGATATCCCAGAATTCTCCTGCTACTGCTTGCTTTCCTTTGCATCCTGCTTTAGGAAGGATGTTTCCCTGTGTTCTTCATGGTCACCATTTCTTTCATCTTCAACTCTTTTCTTTTCCCCATCCAGCCTCCATAAGCTTATCCCTTCCTTGCCCTATTACTTTCTTGGTCCCCTCAAGGTTAATACATGACTTCTCCCAACTAAGCGTGCTCCTAAGCCCTCTGTCTGTTCTGGAGGGAAGGTCCCTGGGACCATGCAGCCATCTTCCATTTTTTATACACGTGGTTAACGAGCTCGTTGGAAGCCTCCTTCAGTCACATCCCCCTCTCCAGATTCCAGCTCATCGTCAGGATGTTCTGGAGAATCCCCATCTTGTTGGGATGGCCCTTCCTTTAGCGATTCCACCTCCTTTTTCTCTGATCCCTAGCAAGTCACTGTTTGTGGTTCTCATTCTTGTCTAAGCAAGTTAGAATCCCAGTGCTGGGGCCTCCAATTTCTGAATGATAGAATGATCAAGGCAGAAATTAATCCCTTACTTACCTACAGCCCATCACAAGACATTCCTAGCAATTATATGAAGTGAGCTGCTCGTTCCTTCCAGCAGAAACCGAATCACCAGTAGTTTGGGAGACATGAATCATAGAGAGACTTGGATCACCATCGTGGCTTCTAAGTCCAGATTTTGTGCTTCCAAGAAGGAAAAGATTGGTCAAGAATGAATGTGACTGAGGAGAGTTCTAGAACTTACAGGGGTCACCAGTGATTTCATGTTATTTAAAAACAGAACATGGGTCAAAGGATATGAACTGACAGTTTTCAGGTAAAGAAATTGAAATTATTTCTAGTCATACAAAAAAATGCTCTAAGTCATTATTAATCAGAGAAATGGAAATTAAGACAGCTCTGAGATACCACTACACACCTGTCAGACTGGCTAGAATGACAGGGAAAGATAACGCGGAATGCTGGAGGGGATGTGGGAAAACTGGGACACTGATACATTGTTGGTGGAATGTGAACGAATCCAACCATTCTGAAGAGCAATCTGGAACTATGCTCAAAAAGTTATTAAACTGCATACCCTTTGATCCAGCAGTGCTACTACTGGGCTTATACCCCAAAGAGATACTAAAGGAGGGAAAGGGAAAGGAAAAACATGGGCAAGAATGTTTGGGGCAGCCCTGTTTGTAGTGGCTAGAAGCTGGAAACTGAGTGGATGCCCATCAATTGGAGAATGGTTGGGTAAATTGTGGTATATGAATGTTATGGGATATTATTGTTCTGTAAGAAATGACCAGCAGGATGAATACAGAGAGGCCTGGAGAGACTGACAGGAACTGATGCTGAGGGAAATGAGCAGAACCAAGAGATCATTATACACTTCAACAACAATACTGTATGAGGATGTATTCTGATGGACGTGGATTTCTTCGACAAGAGAAGATCTAACTCAGTTCTAATTGATCAAGGGTGGACAGAAGCAGCTACACCCAAAGAAAGAACACTGGGAAATGAATGGAAACTGTTTGCATTTTTGTTTTTCTTCCCGGGTTATTTCTACCTTCTGAATCCAATTCTCCCTGAGCAACAAGAGAACTATTTGGTTCTGCACACATATATTGTATCCAAGATCTACTGTAACCTATTTAACATGTATAGGACTGCTTGCCATCTGGGGGAGGGGGTGGAGGGTGGGAGGGAATAATTGGAACAGAAGTGAGTGCAAGGGATAATGTAAAAAAATTACCCAGGCATGGGCTCTGTCAATAAAAAGTTGTAATTGTTTAAAAAAAAATGGACCATGGGTAGACAACATAGGGGGTAAGGGAAAAAATTTTCACTTGGCTATTTTTCCACAAAGCAGCAGCTAGGAAACTGGGTTTGGCAGGAAGGTTTGATCTCAACTTAAGGAAAAGTAAAGTGCCCATCAAGGGATGTGACCTGTTATGTGGAGACCCGGCGAGCTGTGTTCTTGTCTCAAAGTCTTCCTCTTTTTGCCTCTTCTCTCCCCTCTCCAAAGGATCCATTTTAGAAGCTCTATAATGCAAACTTCTAGCACTTCCGGTTCCCACACAATAGGGATTTAACAAGTGTTTACAGAATATGTGCTGCCTGTCAAGTGGCCCCAGCTTTTTTTTTTTACTTTAAAAAAAATTCTTTATTTTTATTGTTTTATTATTTTGTTTGTGTTTTCTTTTGTAACCTAATATGGAAAGATATTTTTCATGGCCTCATCTGTATAATCAAAATCAATGCCTTTTTTTTAATTTTAATCTAAATTTTTTATTAAAGCTTTTTATTTACAAAGCATATGCATGGGTAATTTTTCAACATTGACCCTTGCAAAACCTTGTGTTCCAAATTTTCTCTTCCTTCCCCCTTCTCCCTCCCTTAGATGACAAGTAATCAAATACATGTTAAATGTTTTAAAATCTATGTTAACTCCAATACAATTATCTTGCTGCACAAGAAAAATCGAATCAAGAAAGAAAAAAAATTGAGAAAGAAAACAAAATGCAAGCAAATAACAGAGTGAAGATGCTCTGTTGTGGTCCACACTCAGACCCCACAGGTCTCTCTCTGGGTGTAGATGGCTCTCTTCATCACAAGATCATTGGAACTGGTCTGAATCATCTCACTGTTGAGGAAAGCCACATCCATCAGAATTGATTGTTGTGTAGTCTAATTGTTGCCGTGTATAATGATCTCCTGGTTCTGCTCCTTCACTCAGTATCAGTTCACATAAGTCTCTCCAGGCCGCTCTGAAATCATCCTGCTGGTCGTTTCTTACAGAACAATAATGTTCCATTACATTCATATACCATAATTTACTCAGCCATTCTCCAATTGATGGGCATCCCCTCAGTTTCCAGTTTCTAGCCACTACAAAAAGGGCTGCTACAAACATCTTAACCCTAACCCTAACCCTTTCCCTCCTCTAAGATCTCTTTGGGATATAAGCCCAGTAGAAACACTGCCGGATCAAAGGGGAAGTTCAGTTTGATAACTTTTTAAGCATGGCACCCAGCTTTTGACGGTGAGTCTGTGGGCATTTTCCCAGAAGCCCAGGTACTGAGCACACCCCCTGCATCTAGAATTGTTGGAGAAGGCAGGCACGCGTGTGCACATTTATGCTCAGTGATGGCCATCTTGGAGGCCGCCTCGGCCATCAGCAGATGTGTCTGTGTGTGTGGTCAGGAGAGAGCGGCGTCCCCACCTAGTTGATTTATCCTTTTCACCAGCAGTGGATTCTGGGCCAGGAGAGGGTGAGGACGGGGTGCTGCCCCCAGGGAGTTCATGCTGAAATAAAGGATTGTTGGCTCGGGAGATATTTTTCTTTTTGCAGAAGTGTCTGGCTCTATCCAAGCCTGTTCCATCAGGGCAGAACATTTTCTTGATGAGAAAGTAACCAGACAGATGAACAGCCCTGTGTATTTTTCCACTGGCTGAAGTGAAACAGGGAATGCTCTAAAAAGGATCCGTTATAGATGGCAGTGTGATCAAACAGTGGAGGTGAAGGGGAGCGTGACCTGGTTTCTGTCCAGCAGTGATTTATTTAGTTCTTGCTGGGTCGGGTCCTGTCAGCGAACGCTTATGAAACACCCCTAGAATTATGGCCCATGCGCTGAGGGACCACCTGAAGCAGTCCCTGCCCCAGGGCCTGCCTTCCACCAGCAAATACAGGACTTACAGTTAACTACTGGGTATAGAAAAACTGCGTGTTGCTTGTGGGGGGTGCTAATGGCTAAGGCAGTCACCGAAGGCTGAGACCTCTGCTTCTCCCAACCTCATCAGAGTCGTGGAGGGGCACTGAGCATTGTCCTGCTTGGGAGCCAACCTAGGAGAGGATAGAGCCTGGCTCGGGAAAACAGTGCCTAGCCAGGCTGGTCCAGGGCACTGAGAATGTGAAGGGGAGGGTGATCTGCTGGGGTACAGCCTAGGCTTGTTGGGAAGGGAGAGTTTGCATTTTCACCTGAGGGCAAGGGGGAGCCCATGAAGGTTCTAGCACAGGAAAGACTTGCTCAGACTTGAGCTTTAGGGATATTTAAGCTTATAAGTGCATACGATAAGCTCACAGTGAACTAAAGATCCTAATGTACGCTACAGAGAGGCCGAAGAGTGGGATTTCTCTGTCTGTCTGGCCTGTCTCTATTAGCTCTCTTGTGGGTAAGCCAAGGAGGAAGAAAGGACTGGCCCCTCTGCCTTGGGACACATGGGACAGTGGGATAGAGTGGGATGGAAGAGCGAGGGCTGCTCAGTGCTTGTTTTCTCTACCATGGAGAGTCAGTGTTGGACTGACAAGAATGGAGCCAAACTGTTTGTCAGAGAGGGCAGAAGGAAGAAGCGGTCATCTCTCCCCCAGGAGTCCAGCTGGCTTGCACCTCCGGAACGCAAGCAACAGGCAACAGCTCACCAGAGACAGGGGGCCCAAGTCTGAGGTGAATTATTTTGAGGGAGAAACAGATACAGAAAAGGGAGAAGTGAGCACAGAGAACCTCTCCGAGGCAGCTTCGACCCCAGGAGGCCGTGCTTTTGGTGGAGCTCAGCATTGGCCCAGCTGCTCTGGAAAGTGGTTTGGAATTATGTCAAGAAAATGACAGGGATCCGATCCGAGCCCTTTGATGGAGAAGGTAGGGACTCATCAGGACTAGCAAAAAAGGTCTCAGGTGAGCAGTACTTGAGGAGCAGTGATGTCTAGTGGGTTGTCCAGGCCCCCTACTTACTTACGTATGGAGGCTCCTAAGTGAAATCTCTGCAGTGATCACATGGCTTCAGGAAACTGTCCTCCACTACCTCAACAAGCTTTTGATAAATGCTTAAAATGTACCGGGGGTTGTGCTGAGACCAGGAAACGCAATGGAGGGCAAAGACAGTTCCTGATCTCGAGAAGCCCAGAACCTGAGAGAGGAGACAGTGGGCAAACAAGTGTCTATCTATAAGCAAGCTATAGAGGGGGTGACTTGGAGATAACCACAGAGAAGGCAGGAAGATTTAGGAGGCCTGGGCTAAGCCCTCAGTGAACTAAAGCTAAAGGCCCAATCTCTGCTCCTTACAGAAGTAGGCTGGGATTTACACTCTACTTTCATCTAGGCCTCTTGAGGCTTAATTGAAAATTTTAAAATGTAAAAGAGTAATTTACATGTATTTTACAAGCTTATTGTACCTTTAGCTCTTTTTACCGTACTATCATCATCATCATCATTATTGTTGCTTTTTAAACTATTTTATTTTTTCCCAGTTATATGTAAGGAAATTTTTTTTTAACATTTATTGGTTTTTTTTTAAGTTTTGAGGTTCAAATGCTGTCCCTCCTTTTCCTCCCCAGTCCCTGACAGTAAGTAATCAGATTTAGGTTATACATGTACAATATGCAAGAAGACTCAATAAAGAAAAAGAAACAAAAAACTATATATACATAAATATTTTTGCCAGCCCTCTTCTCAGGGGAAAAAACTGAAAGTTGAGGGGATATCTATCAATTGGGGAATGGCTAAATAAATTGTGATGTGTGATTATGATGGAATATTATTATCCTATGGAAATGACGAGCAAGATACTTTCAGTAAAAACAAAACAAAACAAAACAAAAACCTGGAAAGTCCTCCATGAACTCAAACAAAGTGAAATGTAAACAAAAGTAATAGCAATGTTCTGTGATGATTAGCTACATAAGACTTTGCTATTCCCAGCAGGACAATAATTCAGGACTACTATGAAGGATTTAAGATGAAAAATCCAATCCATATCTAGAGAAGGAACTGATTATGTCTGAATACAGATTGAAGGATTCTCCCTCTCTTGTTTTTTTTTTTTTTTCACTTTATTTTTCTTGAAGATTTTTTTTTTAGGATGGGAGATTTATGTTTTCTTTCACAACATGATTTTTAAGGAAATATTTTGCTTAACTTCTCATGTGGTTTCTTAATGTGAGTTGGGGTGAGAATAAGGGAGAGAATCTGGAATTCAGAAGTTTTAAAAACAAATGTAAAAGTTTCAAATGTAACTGTGGAAAATATTAAATTTAAAATATGTGAATTAAAAGAAAAAGAAAGAAAAATCATGCTTCCATTTGGATTTAGACAACACGAGTGCTTTCTCTGGAGGCAAATAGTATTTTTTCTTCATAAGTCCTTTGGGATTGTCTTTGAATATTATATTGCTGAGAACAGCTAAGTTATTCACAATTCTGCAGTGTACAGTGTTGCTGTTATCATGTACAATGTTGTCCTGTCACTTTGCATTAGTTTGTTTTAAGTCTTTACAGGTTGTCTGAGAGCATCCTGCTTGTCATTTCTCATAACACAATAGTTATTGTTCCATCACACTGACATAACACTTAGTCTGCCATTTCCCAATTGATGGGTAACCCCTCAACTTTCAATTCTTTATCACCATAAAAAGAGCTGCTATAAAATAGGTTTCTGCAAATAGGTTCTTTTCCCTTGTTGATAAAAATCTCTTTGGGATTTAGACCTAGTAGTGACATTGCCGAGTCAAAAAATATGCACAGTGTTATGGTTTCAAATTGCTCTCCAGAATTGTTAGTTCACAAGTCCACCAAAAATGCATTAGTGCCCCAATTTTTCCACCTCCCCTTCACCATTTATCATTTTCCTTTTTTGTTAATATTAGCAAATCTGAGAGTTGTGAGTTGGTAACTTTGGATTGGTTTTAATTTCCATTTCTTTAATCAGTAGTCACTTAGAGCATTTTTTCATATAATTATAGATAGCTTTAATTTCTTCATATGAAAACTGCTTGTTCATAATTTTTGACCATTTATCAATTGTGGAATAACTTGTATGCTTATAAAGCTTAACTCAGTTCTCTACATATTTGAGAATTAAAGCCTTTATCAGAGATTCTTGCTGCAAAAAAAATTACCCCCAGTTTTTTGCTTTCCTTTCAATTTTGGTTGCACTGGTTTTGTTTGTGCAAAAACTTTAAAGTTTTACCTAATCAAAATTATCTATTTTACATTTTTGAATGTTCTCTATATCTTGTTTGGTCCTAAATCTCCAAGGATCTAAGTAGTAAACTATTCCACTCTCTTTTTATATGCTTGTGATATCACCTTTTATATACAAATTGTGTCCTCTTTTTGATCTTATCTTGCTGTACTGTTTTGGTCTATTCCTAGTTTCTTCCATACTATTTCCCAGTTTTCCCGTAAGTTGGTTTTTTTTTTTTTTTTTTTTTTTTTTTTTTTTTTTTGGGGGGGTTTGGTTTTTTTGTTTTGTTTTTTTTTTGTCTCAAAAACTTGGATCTTTGGGTTTATCAAGTGGTAGATTACAATGATCATTTAATATGATCTACTTTGTACCTAATCTATTCCACCACTCTATTTCTTTGCCGGTAGCAGATTATTTTGATAATTAACTACTTTACAGTACAATTTGAGATCTGATACAATTAGGCCACCTACCTTTATTGATATTTGATGTTTTGATTTTCCAGATGAATTTTGTTATTAGTTTTTCTAGCTCTGTAAAATAATTTTTGGTATTTTGATTGGCATGACACTGAATAGTTTTAGATTAATTTAGATAGAATTCTCATTTCTATCACCTTTTCTGACCACCTTGTGGGCACTTGCCCTGCGTGAGTTCTCCATATAATCATTTTTTGGGCAAGCAGACATTCGGCATTAGAACAATGTGGCCAGCCCACCGAGTTGTGCCCTCTGCAGCAGAGTGGGAACGCCTGGCAGCTGAGCCCAAGGCGATAGAGGCCCGCTGGCAAGGCCTCTCAGGAGCTTTGGAATCAGTTGTGTGACGTCGGAGACGGGGGACAGGACCTCCCAGCATGGCAGGCCCCCCTCAGAGAAGGGACTGTGTTCTGTCAGCAAACAGAATGAAAGTAGCTGAGCAGAGATGCGAGAGGCGCAAAGTCAGAGAATCCACCCCACATGTCCAGCGGCAATCTGGGCCCAAGCTGTGGCCGAGCCCTCCGAGCTCATAATGGTCTGATCAGCCCCAGCCGGACCCACTGCTGTTTGAGTCTCACCCAGTGATGTGGAGAAGGAAGTGATAATGGGTGTCCTTGCTTGATTTGTGATTTTACAGGCTTCTAGTTTACCGCCATTACAAATAACAGCATATTATTTTTAATACCATAGGAGAAAAATCATATGAGAAAAATACCAGGGAATTGTTGGATAGATTACTCTATAAAAGGGCAGTAAGATTCCAGACATGATTGAGAAGTAATACTCTTTTCCAGGAGCAAGGTGTGACAAGCTTTTGGCACCTTCTCTTTGATAGAGTGGTTCCTTGTGTGCTCCTGTGCCTACAGAAGTGCCCATTTTCTGGGTGGTGATTAACAGCCTAAATGAAGAAAACATTTGAGAGGTCGTCCTTTGTGTCAAACTTCAAAGGAAATAAAATTCCCAAACTTACATGCACGAGTTGCTTCATGTTGACTGACTTAAACCTCAGTTGGTTTAATTACACCACAATCTTTGATGGGCAATGAATTAAATTCCTCACTTTATGGTACAGGGAGTTTTCAGCATTTTTTCAGGCTTTTTTTCAGTTTTTGAACATTTTTCATGTGATTTAGAATCTATTTGCTTTGCTTTTCTCTTCTTAGGGAGCTACAGCCTTCAGAAACTTATCGGAACAATTGTCTCATCATGGCCATGGCAGACATTCTGTGGAGGGCAGGTGGAGAGGAAAAAGCGGTCGTTACATTGTAAGTATTAGCAGGGAGTTCCTCTTTTTTGTTCACGTCTGTACAAAGTCAAGCTCCAAATAGGAGCTGCCGGGACATGAATCAGGACCTTCAACCAGCTCTGAATGCATGATGAGACGGGGGGGGGGGGGGGGCCAAGAGGCAGGAAGGGAGAAGAAGGTACCCCGACATGGCAGTGGTGTGGTGGTAATGAGGCTGAGGAGAGCACATTTTGTGGGGCATGTCCATCATCCAGAGACACATCTCGCAGCTGTTTGCCTCTTCATTGGCTGCCCTGAGGTCTGGTACATTGGTTCCACTACCTTTGCTCCTGAGTTTCCCTCCAGGCTTGCTTTATGTTGTTCTTTCCCTTCTTCAAGTACCCTCCCTTTGAGAATGCCTCTCCTTTCATTTGCTTCTTAATAATTAGCCATTCTTCTTTTGAGAAATGGGTATTCATAGTTTTTGGCCACTTCTCTATTTGGAAATTGGCTTTTGATTGTGTATTCTCTTTCTCTCTTCTCTTCTCCTTTCCCCTTTCCTTTTCCCTTGTTTCCTTCCTTCCTTTCCTCTTTCCTTCCTTTCTTCTTTTTTTCCTTCCTTTCCCCATTCTTTCCTTCCTTTCCCCTTCCTTTCCTTTCCTTCCCTTTTTCTCACTCCTTCCCTCCCTCCCTTCCTTCCTCCCTTCCTTCCTTCCTTCCTTCCTTCCTTCCTTCCTTCCTTCCTTCATTCCTTCCTTCCTTCCTTCATTTTACTTCCAGTTACTTTTTCTCAACTACTCATATCTTAGATACCCAACCATAATCAGAGAAATTTTAAATAAAGATTTCTCGCCCCATCCAGACACCATTTGTTTTATCTTTTGCTATTGCCTCTTTCCTTTATTTGGTTAAGAATACAGCTCCTACCTATAGCCATGAGTGTCTTCCTTTTAATGATTTTTTTTTTATTTTAAGATAATGTCCATTTGGAATGTATTGTGAAATATGGTGTAATGTGTTGATACAAGCTTAATTTCAGTCAGACTGCTTTCTTGGTTTTCTCAGAAAGTTGGTTTTTTGTGTTTATTTGTTTGTCTCTTTTCATTCAGGAGGGAATTCTTTTCTAAATAATATTTCTGGTTTATAAAGTCTCATTATATCTGATTATTCATTGTCTCATTTGTTTTATTGATCTGTCCCTTTCTCCCTCTTTTTTTCTTCCTTTTGTCTTTCAGATAGTTTTGATGGCTGCTGCTTTATAAAATACTTTAAAATCTGTCCCTATTCTTTTCAATTTTTCCTTGATACTCCAGATTTTTTCCAAATGACTTTTGTTATTTATCAGTTTTCTCAAGTATACCTTCGATACTTTGATTATATCACAACAAAAGTTTAAGTTAGCTTTGGTAGTATTTTCATTATATTTGCACAGCACAGCCATGAACTCTGATTATTCTTCTAAATATTTAAGCTATTATTTCTTTAAAGAGCATTTTATATTTTACTTTATGCAAGTCTTTTTTGAGCATTGTTAGATTAATTCCCCACATGTATTATGCAGTTTGCAGTTATACGGAATGGGATGCTTATTTCTATTATTTCCTCTTGAATTATGTTATACTTATTTATGCCTTAATTTTTTCCTCTGTATTTAATGCTATACAGTAGATTTTAAAATGATCTTGTCTCAAGCTTCATTTCATTCCAAATCATCCTCCACAAAATTTACAAGAGATTTTTCTAAAAGGCAAGTCTCTCTCTTTCCAGTTTAGTAAACCTTCAGTGGCTCCCTATTATCACTAGGACCAAATATATTTGATATTTAAAGCTTTTCATATCTCTTCCCAACTTATCTTTCTAGCTTTATTACATATTACTCCCTTTAACATATACTGCCCACTGAGAATAATCTTAACTATTGTTAATGCAAAACACTCCATCTGGAGGCAAAGCCAAGAAAGCAGAGTAAAGGCATGGACTTGCCTGAGTTCTTCCCCAAATCTCTTCAAATACTTTTAAATAATAACTCCAAACAAATTTTAGAGCAGCAAAATCCATAAAAATTCAGAGTGAGATAATTGTTTGGCCCAAGACAACTTAGAAGTTTGGCAGAAAAGGTCTGTTGCACCAGAGTGAGGTGGAAGTAAATCCGCAGGATTCACCAGCATAGATCCATCCCCAGCAAACAGGACCAAGCCTTGGGGTGACTGAATCAGTGGCAGCAGTGGCAGTTTCCAGATCTCTCAGTCAAAGATAACAAAGACCCCTTGGAAAGTTGGCAGGAATGGCCTGACACATCTGGGCAAGAGTGGAGTACATGCAGTGGAGTGCGGGCTGAGCCAGCATAGCTCTAGCCCTAGCAAACCAGAAGCAGACCTTGGGAGTCATTGAATCCGCAGTTCCAGCAATTGCTTTGGAAGCTCCCAGCCCCCAGATGGTGAGGGGGTCTAACAACTGGTCAGAAGGAGATTACAAGGTTCTCTTTACTAGCAATAAAAAATAAGAGGATGTGAAAAGAATGGGGGGGGGAGGAAGAAGGAGAATGGGGTAAATTACCTCTTAAAAAATAAGAACTGGGGTAGCCGAATGGCACAGTGGATAGAGCATTGGCCCTGAGGTCAGGAGAACCTAAGTTCAAATCCTACCTCAGGACTCTGTGGCTTTACCCACACTCAGATCTAAGTCACAATCCTGCGTGCTAGTTCCAGGGTGAGGAAGAGTACTAGCATACTAGTGCTCATGGCCAAAGCAGGCCCTTCCAGAGAAGAGTGTTTGTGGTCACTCATGGACCAGAGCATAGGAGAATAGGAATATACCTGTGCTTAAATCACAACATCTTAGAAGAACTAAAAACTTACAGGTCTCTAGAAGTATCTCTGAAAACTGCAGAAAGAGGCTTGGGACAATGCACCTTCTACTCTGGAATCAAGCCCCACTCTAACAAAGGGTCAAAAGTTAAGTAATAGTCTGGGAAAATGAGCAAACAACAGAAAAAGATTCTGACCATAGGAAGTTACTATGGCGACCAGAAAGATCAAAATACACACACAAAGATAACAAAACTCTTACATCTAAAGCCTCCAAGAAAAATATGAATTGGCCTTATGCCATGGAAGTGCTCAAAAAGGATTTTGAAAATCAAGTTAAAGAGGTAGAGGAAAAATTAGGAAAAGAAATGAGAGTCAGGCAAGAAACTCATTGAAAACAAGTCAACAGTGTGGTAAAGGAGACAAAAAATATACTAAAGAAAGTAACAACTTAAAAACCAGAACTAGGTCAAATGGTAAATGAAGTACATACAAAAAATTAATGGGGAAAAGAATGCTTTAAAAAGCAGAATTGGCCAAATGGAAAAGGAGATATAAAAACTCACTGAGGAAAATAATTGTTTAAAATTTAGAATTGAACAAATGGGAGTTGATTATGAGAAATCAAGAAACAAAACCAAAAGAATGAAAAAATAGAAGACAATGTAAAATAGCTCATTGGAAAAACAACTGATATGGAAAATAGATCCAGATTAGATGTAATTTTAAAATTATTGGATTACCTGAAAGCCATGATCAAAAAAAGAGCCTAGATGTTATCTTTCAAGAAATTATCCAGGAAAATTAGAACAGAGGGTAAAAATAGAAAATAAAAGAATCCACCAAACACCTTCTGGAAGAGACCCCAAAATGAAAACTCCCAGTAATATTATAACCATACAGAGCTTCTAGGTCAAAGAGAAAATATTGCAAACAGCCAGAAAGAAACAATTCAAGTATGGTGAAGTCACAGTCAAAATAACCCAAGATTTAACAGTTAAAGAATCACCCACACTTAACATCGTACACCAAGATAAGGTCAAAATGGGTTCAGGATCTAGGCATAAAGAATGCGATCATAAATAAATTGGAAGAGCATAGGATAGTTTACCTCTCAGACCTGTGGAAGAGGAAGGAATTTATGACCAAAGAAGAACTAGAGATCACTATTGACTACAAAATTGAAAATTTTGATTATATCAAATTGAAAAGTTTTTGTACAAACAAAACTAATGCAGGCAAGATTAGAAGGGAAACAATAAACTGGGAAAACATTTTTAAGGTCAAAGGTTCTGATAAAGGACTCATTTCCAAAATATATAGAGAATTGACTCTAATTTATAAGAAATCAAGCCATTCTCCAATTGATAAAAGGATATGAACAGACAATTTTCAAATGATGAAATTAAAACTATTACTACTCATATGAAAGAGTGTTCCAAATCACTATTGATCAGAGAAATGCAAATTAAGACAACTCTGAGATACCACTACACACCTGTCAGATTGGCCAGAATGACAGGGAAAGATAATGCAGAATGTTGGAGGGGATGTGGGAAAACAGGGACACTGATACATTGTTGGTGGAGTTGTGAATACATCTAGCCATTCTGGAGAGCAATTTGGAACTATGCCCAAAAAGTTATCAAACTGTGCATACCCTTTGATCCAGCAGTGTCTCTACTGAACTTATACCCCAAAGAGATACTAAAGAAGGGAAAGGGACCTGTATGTGCCAAAATGTTTGGGGCAGCCCTGTTTGTAGTGGCCAGAAGCTGGAAAATGAATGGATGCCCATCAGTTGGAGAATGGTTGAGTAAATTGTGATATATGAATGTTATGGAATATTATTGTTCTATAAGAAATGACCAGCAGGACGAATACAGAGAGGATTGGCGAGACTTACATGAACTGATGCTGAGCGAAATGAGCAGAACCAGGAAATCATTAAAGTGGATTTCTTCAACACTGTATGAGGATGTATTCTGATGGAAGTGGATTTCTTCAACAAAGACAAGATCTAACTTAGTTTCAATTGATCAATGATGGACAGAAGCAGCTACACCCAAAGAAAGAACACTAGGAAATGAATGTAAACTGCTTGCATTGTTCTTCCCAGGTTATTTATACCTTCTAAATCCAATTCTCCCTGAGGAACAAGAAAACTGTTCAGTTCTGCACACATTTATTGTATCCAAGATCTACTGTAATCTATTTAACACGTATAGGACTGCTTGCCATCTTGGGGAGAGGGTGGAGGGAGGGAGGGGAAAAATCGGAACAGAAGTGAGTGCAAGGGATAATGTAAAAAATTACCCTGGCATGGGTTCTGTCAATAAAAAGTTATTTAATAAAAATAAACAAACCTAAAAAAAACAGTTAAAGAATCAGAAGGCTTAGAATACGATATTCCAAAGGATAAAGGAGCTAGAAAATGGAAATTAAGTGAAGGACTTTGAAGCATTCTTGATGAAAAAACCAAAGCTGAATAGAAAATTTGACTTTCAAAAATACAGAATTCTAGAAAAGCATATAAAAGGAAACCATAAGGGATTTAATAAAGTTAAACATTCCTACAGGGGAAGATGATTGTCGTAACTCATGTGTAAGGTAGTTAAAAGGAGCATATCTAGACAGGGGGTATAAGTACGAGTTGAATATGAGATGATACCTAATAAAAAATAAGAGGATGTGAAAAGAATGGGGGGGGAGGAAGAAGGAGAATGGGGTAAATTACCTCTTAAAAAATAAGAACTGGGGTAGCCGAATGGCACAGTGGATAGAGCATTGGCCCTGAGGTCAGGAGAACCTAAGTTCAAATCTTACCTCAGACATTTAATACTACTCAACACTGCGACCCTGAGCAAGTCATTTAATCTCAAATGCCTCACCAAAAATGTAGTTAATTGATCCATTCCCCAATTGACAAATGATTAAAAGATATAGACAGTTTTCAGATGAATTAAAACTCTTATTGCCATATGAAAAAATGCCCAAACTCACTGCAAATTAAAATAATTCCGAGCAACTAACTCAAACCTATTTTATTAAAATGACAAATGTTGGAGAGCATGTGGGAAAATGAGACAATAATGTATTGTTGGTGGAGTTGTGAACTGATTGAATTATTCTGTAGTGCAGTTTGGAACTATGCCCAAAGGGCTATAAAACATACATACCCTTGACCTAGCACCAGGTCTGTATCTGAGAGATTTTTTAAAAAGGAAAAGGACCTTCATGTACAAAAATATTTTCTAGGGGCAAAGAATTGGAAATTGAGGGGATGCCCATCAACTGTGGAACACTGTGGTGCTACAAAAATGATGGGCAGGATGCTCTCAGAAAAACCTGGAAAGACTTTAATGATTTGATTCAAAGTGAAATGTACTGTGTACAAAGTAACAGCAATAGTTAGATGATGTCTTACTTGTTTTGCGTGACTGTGCATGTATGACCTCTATCAAATTGTTTGCCTTTTTAATGGGGCTGAAAACAGAGGAAGAAAGAGAATCCGAAACTCAAAAATTTAAAAAACAAATATTAAAAATTGCTTTTACATGTAACTGAAGAACAAAATGTTAGATAGAAAAAAAACCAATAAAACACTCCATCTCTTGTCTCTTGGCTTTTGCACTAGACATCTTTCATGGTTGGAAACTCTCTGCTCCTGATTTCATTCACTTTCTCAGTTCCTAGTTTCCTTCAAGATTCACTTCAGGTATTACCTCTTCTGATTCCTCCTTCCCTTTCCAGCAAGTGTCTCACTCCACTCTTAGAAAAAGCCCCTCCTAACTGTTCTATAGAGGCCTATATTCTCTAACTAAAGTGTCAGCCACCCATCAGTTATCCTGGTTTAACCCATGTGTTCAAATGGTTTACTGGGGTTACTGGGGCTGCTGCTCCTGCCATGGCCTCTTAGAGACACAGGTTAAAGCCGGATGGCAGATGGACACCCAAGATGGATCCTAGAGCAGCCGGTCCTCCCCAAACATCACATGCTCTCACATTGAATCCGGGGGACTGCCCCAAGCGTGTGAAGACTTGCCTGTGGAATGGACGGATGAGAACAATTTGTTCCTAACGGCCACAGTGGCAGCTGAAGCGGGGGCTTGGCTTCTTGGAGCTTAGTCAGACATCCAAGATGCTGCAGTCATGCACCTCGTCCCCAGCCATACTAACTTTTGTCACTGGATTCAGGAAGTGAGAGGGAGGCAGACAGCTTCACACAGCTCTGCCCCACTTCTATCCAATTCATGGCAAGTCAAGACTTGAGCCATGATGTCTTTGATCCTCTTCAGAATGGAAGATGAACAGCAATTAGTCAGCCCAGGTACACACAGAATATTCAAGAAAAATAATCACATTCTAATGTGGACAAAAAAGTTTTAAATTTAAAAGGCAAAGCATTTTAAACACTTCACTTACAGATAGTAATGCAATTAAAATAATAATCAATAAGGAAATAGGATGCAAAGATTCACTCCTACGTATAGACTAAAAAGGAAAAAAAAGTGATAGAAACAGTGAGCAGATAATATTTAAGGCCTTTTACTAGATCTGATTTTACAGGGACCATACCAAGAAAAAATCTAGGTCTTATTCCCCTTCCGGAGCAAAAACCTAGTTCACTCTGTAACCCTTTTGGCCTAGGCACACTTGGCTGCCTTTCTTAGCTTTCTTTTCTGTGTTTGTATTTTAGAGGCTACTAAGTTCTCGCTTTCTCTAGAACGTGCTTAAAAGTCACCAGTTTTCTTCAAAATCCCTCCTCCTGCCATCCCGTTACTGCCTCATGGGGTTATGCCTAATGTTGCAGTAAGGTCAAATTAATCCTCTAATAAGTTATGTAAATATTCTTTTTCTTTATTTTTCAATTCAGTCTTTCTTACATATCATGTTCCAGGTTTTCCATTCATTTTTTCATTGTTGTCCACCATGATTATGACTGGAATTCCTTGTTCCAGTTCAGTTTTGTCTCTTCTGCATGAATACAATATTTATTTGACTTGGAATTTCTTGTGCTTGGCAATCATGTTTCAAGTTGAATTAAATCTAGGATTCCTGCATGTAGAGGGCTGGAACTCTGGAGAAGTATGCTTGAAACAAGGATACTTAACAAGGTGTTAACTCGATGGAATTGAGGAGATGATGGTTCTCAAGTTCCCATATATACTTAGTGCTCAGCATGGTGATGTAAATAAATAGTTCTCTAGTTCACACATATTCAGTATGCTGTAATGATATTATTACAATAAGGTATATATGGACTAAGAAGGACTGGAAATGAGACATTTCATTTTTGACCATGTTCTTGGGGGCTCTCCTGCCTCCTGCTGCACTAAGATCAAGGCTGGTCTTGAGGTCCTCCAGAAGGCTAGCCCAAACATTACACCTGAAGCACTCTTTGACTTCTGGTTGTAATGGACTTTCAGAATGTCTTCTAGCATCTATTTTAAGCCTTAACTCTCTCTTTGAATTTCCTTTTGAACTCTAATTTCACTCCTTATTTCTTCCTTCATTTATTTTATTTGATCTCCCAACTACTCACAAAAACAATGGGTTTTTGTGACCATTGCATTCTCTTTGTAAGTTACTGAGGAAATATTTTTTAAGCTCCTACTCTTCTTAGGATTATAGCTACAGTTAATGAATTATTCTCTTTTGGAGTTTGTTCCTGGCATTCTCCAACTGCCGTTGTATAATAAGCTTTTCACTGCTCATTTCCTCTCTGTTGTTTTTCCAAATGCTCATTTCCCCTTTTGTCTGTGTTTTTCCTTTTGTTAGAGATTTCTTTCACTTTCTGTATTTTAGTTTTTTTCCTCCCTTTGACCAATTTCTCATTGTTTTGATGTTCTCTAGTAAGGTGGACTTCTTTCTAATCACTAAGTTAGCCATATTGCTATTAAACTTAATTTGGATTCCTTTTTCCTGTTTTTTTTTAATAAAATGAAAAAAAACTTTAATGGAATTGCTTAGCAACTTTGTCATTAAAATGATTCTGTTCCACTTTTAAAATACTTTTTTTGGTTTTAAACAGATTACTTTTTTGTTGTTTAATTTCTGTCTACTAACTTCCTAATTTTCTTTAACTTCACACTCAAATAATTTGTCTTTTTTTATATTTCTACACCCATTCCAAGATCTAAATTTGCCTCTGCATACATCTTTGGCTATATCTGATAAATTTTAGTATGTCATATTGGTATTGTCATTATTTCTAATATCACCTTTTATTGTTTCACTTCCAATTCATTTAGCTTTTATTTAGTACCTGCTTTGTGCTAATTTGGTGATACAAAAAGAGGCAGAAGACAGTCCCTGTTCTAAAGGGCTTACAGTCTAATGGGAGAGACAACATACAGGCAAATAAGCAAGTTCTAAACAGGATAAATAGGAAATAATTCATTGAGGAAAGGCTTCTTCTGGTACTTAAAGGAAGTCTGGGAGCTCAGTGGTTTTGACAGGAGAGGGAGAATGCCCAGCTCTGAGAGCTGGAGAGTCTTGGCCAGTGTCACTGAACCAAAGAGTATGGAGGGGGGCAAGGTATAAGGAGGGGCTGTGAATGGCAGTACATTTTGTATTTGATTCTTTGGGCCAGAGGGATCCAGTGGAGCTGATTGAGTAGTGGGGGTAACACCATCAGACCTGCGCTTTAGGGAGATTACTTTAGTGGGTGAATGGGAGATGGCCTGGAGGAGGGAGAGACCTGGAGCCGCGGACTCCCCAGCTGCAGCCATAGTTCAGCATGAGCTGATGAAGTCCTGTACTTATGGGGGAGAGGAGGTTCTGCATTCTGGAACCCCCAGCTTGCTTATTGGCGCCCACTCTCTGACCCCTGGTTTTGGCCTCATAGTGACCGGTCCCTTCCCTGCCCAGTCCCTTCCCCATCTTGACTCCTAATAAGTCACTTCAGCTTTACCTTACTCTCTCTTAAATCCCTGCTGCCCATTTCATATTGCTCACCTTGCCCTGTCAATCATCAGTCTTGGTTCACCCTGTTCTTTTCTGACTGAACTCTTGCCCTGGTGCTGCTGAAAAAAAGGTGGAGAAAATCACGAAGCTGCTGATTAAGTCCAGAACAAACGCCTGTTACCCAATCTCTGCTGGACTCCCCCTGTGATCCTTAGTTAACTCACCCTGCCTCGGGCTCTCCAAAGCTTTTGATTTTCCCCAGCCTCTCAACTAGAACCTTGCCTCGTACTTGAACTATAAAATTGAAGCCATTCACAGAGGGCTCTGCCTCCCATGGTATCTCTGCCAACCACCTCCTCCTTCACCCTGACTCATAGGGAGAAATGGATTTTTCCTTTCCCATTCTATCTCCCCTTCTGTGATTTATCTCCCTGTCTGCTGGTTGCTTTCCTCCGGCCCACAGACATCAGTTCCCCCCCTCCCCCCATTGCTCCATCTCTTGGACGGCTCCTGCCTTTTGTGGCTTCAGTCCTTAAGAAGGCCCCTACTACGGGCACTTGCCCTTCCTCTCCTTGTCTTTTTAACTCTCTACACTCTGACTTCCAGCTGTGTCATTCCACCCAAACGACTTTCTCCAAAACCGCTAATGGCGATGACCTCCCAGGCTTTCTTCATGTCTCAGCTAAATCTCCTCTTCTTCTCCAGGAAACCTTTCCCAACCCCTATGGGTTCCAGGATCTTCTCTCCGTATTAATTCTCTGTTATTTATCCTGTGTAGGGTTACTTTGTGTAGATCTGTTTGCATGTGGTCTCTCCGTGAGGGCAGGGACCGCCTTTTGCCTTTTTTTGTATCCTCAGTGCTTAGTACAGGGCTAACACTAGTAGGTGCCTAATAAATGTCCATTTATTGATCGATTCTGTTGGGGAAAGGCCATTTTGTTTCTCCTTTGGTCTTTCCCTGTTACCCGTTATCACCGGCCGACTGGGTGAGCCCACAAGAGCCCAGCCGCCCCCGGCTGCTCCCTGTCACCGAGTTATTTTATCTGTCCCCATTTGATTACGTGTGCGGTTTACCGCGGCCGAAGCAAAAGCTCCGTGTCTGCTTCTCCTCTGCAGGGCTTCGGGGATGCAGCATTTCAGCCCAGCGGGAAAATACAAAGCGGACGGCGTCCTGGAGACGGTAGGCCTTCCGGGCAGTTCTAAGGGTGACACTGGGCCGTAGTGACGGACGGGGCAAGTAAAAACTCTTCTCTTTCAGCTCACGCTGAACAAGGTGACCAAGTACGAAGATCTGGTCGTTTTTCTTCAACATAACATTCATCAGGTACGACCGGGTTTGGTTCGTTAGCGCTTTGTTTGTAATTCAGACTCGGACCCAGGGCTCGGTTTCCCAGCTACGCCGACCAGCCCCTTCCTCTGACGCTCGCTCCCGGCAGGACGGGCACAGGCCGCCTCGAGTGGGGTCTCCAGGCCGGAGCCGTCAGAGAGGGCCCTCGGCGGGCGGCTTGTGCAGGGGCCAAGCCCTGGGGAGGGGGCGCTTAGGCCTGAGCAGGGATGAGCTCGGCTCATGCGATGGTGGAGGAAGGCCTGGCTTCTTTCTCTCAGACAGACACTAAGACCCAAGCACTGTCTCCACAGAATTGGGGAGCCAGTGTGGGAGGAGGGAGATGTCTCCCCCAGGATCTCCCACACAGAGAACTTGGAGGGCAGCGGGGACCCCCTTAGAACAGGCCCTAGGCCTGGGAGCGCCCCGGCAGCATCCCAGCCACGTGACCAGAGCCAGGTGAACTTGGGGAGTAAATAGAAGTGCAGGAGGCCCCGATGGGGACCCTCTGGGCACGTCGGCGTGAGGCTGTTGCCTTGCTTGGGAATCACTTCCGAGATCCGGCCCACCTTCCTAGCCCTGTTCCCTGCCCTGCTCTTTCCCCAGGTGACCTTCTCCCAGCCTGAGCTTTGCCCGCCCGCCGTCTCCCCTTGTAGCTTAGACTTTCCAAACTCAGCCAAGCTCCCGCCTCTCCCATGAAGCCTTGCCCCGAGCTCCCTCCAAAATGACCCTGGTTTCCATACAGATTTCCTCATGTGAACAAATTAAAGAGCCTTTATCAGAGGCTTCCTTGGGCCGTAATTCCCTGCACCAAGGACAGGTAGTCCGTCCCCATGGGGGGGGGGGCTTGTGTTTGTGCCCCCAGCCCCCCACCTTCCACTGGAGGAGGAGACGAATACAGCAACTAGGGGCTTATGGGCTCCTCATCAGGGCTGGGGGGCAGGGCGCAGGTAGGGCTCAGCCTGGCAGCTGGGCAGAGGAGAGGCGGGGATGGGGGGCAGTCCCTTGGAGGGGCTCTGAGCCAGGTGAGGGCCCAGGAGAGCAAGGCCTGGGAGGGAGAGGGGGCGGCCCCCAGGAGACGGGGAGGGGAAAGGCCTGGCTGCTGAGGGGATTTGGAGGGGAGCAGGATGTTGAGGGAGACCCCAGGGGACCAGGAGGAGGCAGGGTTTCTTTGGGGGATAAGAAAGGTTGGGTTTTTGCCTTGTTGTGTTAGGGAAGCCCGCCAGGGGAGAGACTACTTACATGTGGGGGAATCATCTGGACACAAGGGAAAGTACCAGAGGAGGTGGTGGTGAGAGGGAGGACGAGGGCCTAATGCTTGGAATTGGGCAGGGGTAGGAGGATGCTGGGCTTCCACAGGTGACATCAGGCTTGACTTTGTGGGCAGCAGAGAAGAAACGAGTGAGGGGCCCAGCTCTGAGCAGGGGGGTGTGGAGGGGCTTGGACATCGCTCGCTGCAGGCCAGACTCAGTTTACCTTTCTGTTAAGCTAGCTGCTCATGACCCAGGTCAGCCTTTCTCCTTCGGGGCCCTTGCCCGGTGGGTTAGCAGAGATGCACGCTGCCTGGGCCCTTGGGCTTCAGTTTCTTTTCCAGGACCGTGGAGCCCAGAGCTCTGCTTTCTAGACTTCTGTGCCTGACTAGAATGCCCTCTCTTGGGCACCGACCGGGATGTGACACCCTTTGGCACGCCCGGGCAGAGCTCTCTTGGAGCAAACCAGATACAGTTAGCCCTTCTGCCCCGGGGGAGCAGATCTCTTCTGATCTCCCTCTCGGGGCTGGTTTCTGCAGGCTCCGGGGCAAGGAGGGCCTTTCTCTTTGTTCTGGCACCGCCTTGGGCTTGTTCCAACCTGGCTGGCGGCTTCCAGCCGAGCGGGTGATTGGCAGTGCCCGGGCTTCCCCCCCGCACCCTCCCCGTCTCGGCAGCACCATATTGGATAGGAGCTGCCTCAGGAGCACTTTTTTTAGCAAAGTGCCAGAGCCGCGGAACGGGGGGCAGTTTCCCGTCCCTCGTCCGGGCATCTCCAAGACCCCAGATAGAAGCGCCAGGGGAGCAGCTTGTGAGGGAGAGCCCTCGTCCGGCCGCTCCCGCTTGGGCTCTCGGGCCCGGGTGAGAGACTCGGTCCTCCCCACCGGGATGTCCCAGGATGCATCTGGCGTCGGCGGCTCAGTCCTCGAGCCATGGGGCCGTCCCGGATGGAAATCGGGATTTGTCTCGAGGTCCCGGGCTGGGAGCTGGGGGGGCGAGCGCCCTTCTCTCCCCCGGCTGATTTTTGTCTCCTGCTCAGTTTCAGGCCGGTCCCTCTGGCTGCATCCTCCTGACCCTGTCTGCCATCTTATCCAGGTCCACCGATCTGTAAGTATCTCCCGCTCTGGGCCATCGGTCAGGCTCGGGCACGGGGACGGAGGCCGCGCCCCTGGGGGCCCGAGCCCGAGGGAGGCCCCACGAGACCTGAGCTCTCTCCTGCTCCGGAATCCTCCGGTCAACCCGAGTTCAAATCCCGCTTCACACTTTGCCAGCCCCGTGACCCTGGGCAAGCCTTGGCCTCTGTTGTCCTCCTTGCCTCATCTGTAAGAGGGGATGATGGCGGCGCCCACCTCCCGGGGTGGGTGCAAAGCACTCAGCAGGGGGCTCCGGGCAGGCGCTGAGTAGGTGCTCATGCCCTTCCTTCCCAGCCGAGTTCCTGGCACGGGGAAGCCCAGTTACCCCTCGCCTTATTATTCGCGGAGGTTGGATGGGCCGGGGATAGGCGACGAATGTGTTGGGTCCTGTCTCCCGAGCTCAGTCAGAAATGGGGAGAGCCAGAGCCCCGCAGCTGGCAGGGCCTGGGCCCCAGACCCCTCCCTGGGGGCCCCGGGAGTCTGGCCTCCCAGGGAGGAAGCCGAGGCCCGGCTTTGGAAGTGAGCGACCGGCCCTGGGTTGTGCAGGGAGTGTGTGGCCCACTGAGAGCTCGGCCCCGCTCTGAGACTACAGCCCTCGCCGTGTCCCGGAGAGTGAGGGAGCCCGGGGGGCTTGGCCGGGCAGGGCTTGGGCGCCAGCCTTCCTGTCCCTGTTTTTTGCGTGTGCTTCTGGCTCCGGCCCGGGTCTCGCCAGGGTGAGAACCTGCCTCTGCCAGCGGGGCCGGGTCCCTGGTCGTGGGGCTGCCCCGGCCATGGGGGGGGGGGGTCGGCCCGGGCTCCGAGGACATCGCCCAGACCGAGCCCGGCTCCCTCGGCCACTGGGGGCGGGTTTGATTCCGTTTGAGGGGAGCAGAAATTCCTTCATTAACTGCAGCCTTAACCTTTGGCCCCGGGCCTTCCCATCAGGGAGCGCAGAGGATTGAGGGGGGTCGCTCGGGGGCTGCCACAAACAATGGGCACTCACTCCACCCAGGGCCCACTTCCTCTTCCCCAGACTTGCTTCCTCCTCTTCTCGACCAGCCGGGAACCTCTCAGTCGTTCTTCCCTCATCACTCACCTGCTCTGCAACATCCAAAAGCTCCGGCCGGTTAAAAATAATAAAGTGGCGCGGCGTCCGGGCGGGGGATGCGCGCTGCTCGTCCTCGGGTCCCTGGGGCCGGCGGGAGGGTCGGGGAGGGGGTCGGGGAGGAGGCCGGCGGGGGAGTTGGGGAGGGGGCCAGGGCAGTGTCGAGACAGGGCTTGGCGCTCCAACCCACTCTTCCTGGCGCTTGGCTCCTCTGGGCCTGCCAGGTGCAGCCAAGGGGCCGGGGAGATGGGGAGGGAGGCTGGCCCCATGCCATTAGTCGGGGTCTGTGTGGGCCCCTTTCCTGGTCACCCCCGCCACCAGCTCCCTCAGCTTCCTGCCCCCTCCTCTCCCCGCTGCCAGGGGCTGGGCTGACATCGTTTTGTGGGGGTAGAGGGGGTGCTCCATGAGCATCCGAGGCAGGGACCCGAGCTGGGCCTTGGGACTTCTTGGCCCAGAGATGCTTTGGGACTCACTGCCACACTCTCCTCCCTGCGGGCCCTCATTCAGCCTGTGCCCTTTTGCCCCGGGCACTCCCTGGCACCTCCCTGTGCCCGACCCTGTCCCTGATGCTAACTGAAGGCAGGACAGACGAAGGCCCTCCCTGCAGCGTCCCAGGGCCCGAGAGCCGTCTGTCCGTCCTTCAGCCAGGGCCCATCTAGACCCCCCCCAGGCCTCTTTGCCCGGGACCACCAGAAGGCCCGGCCCTGTCCCTGCCAGGCAGGCTCAGGAGCTCGGTCTGTGGGGCTTGGCTGTGCTTGTGCTGCCGGGAGCAGATGCTGGGGACGACGGCCGCTGCTCCCTGGGTGCGACGGAGGAGGGCCGCTGGCCGGCAGTGGGGAAGAGCGCCAGCAGCCGCCCTGAGGGGAGGTGGGGCTGGAGAGGAGGGGCTGGCGGCGGCTCGCATGGGGGCTCTGAGCGGGGCATGGGGGGCAGCACCTTGAGAACGAGGGGCCGGAGAAGTGACCTGATTGGGCAGTGGAGGGGGTCCTGGACTCGTGGGCCCCTTGTTCAGGCCCCTTGTTCAGGCCCCTCGGTAAAAGCAGCTCCCCACCCCCACGTGTGCTGTCCCAGAGCCGGAGCTTTCCTCAGTGACCGACCCCATCTCTTCCTCACCCAAACCCCTGCCCCCAGAACAGCGTCCAGCCTTGGGGCAGCGGAGCCCCCCAAGCAGCCCCTTCCAGCCCCTTCCATGCCAGGATGACTCATGGCCAAGAACTTCCTCCTGCTCAAAATGCCGCTTTTGTCTCTGCTCATGGCCCTGCCTTGGGCCCAGCAGAACAGGTCTCACCTCCTCAGGTTCTGGTTACGTTTGGGGGGGTCAGTCACCTCCCGACTCCCACGTCTGCACAGACCCTCGAGCCAGGGGAGTGATGGGCTGGGCCTCCGACCCCAGCTTTCGCCCCCCGGCGACAACCCCAGAACACGGGCAGCTCCACCTGCAGCAGAGGAGCCCCTTGTTTCCCCTCCCTGGGGTCCCTTTGTTCACACGCCGAGCCCCGATAGCCCACTTGGCGAGGGGCGTGGGGGCAAGAGCCGGCAGCCCGTCTGCGGGCAGGGAGCGGGGCGACCCCTTTGTCCTGAGGCTCTCGGGGTCACCCTCTGAGGGAGCATTTCTGAAACTTTCATCTCCTCCCCCCGGAGAAGGCCGAGCCCCAATGCGGGCAGGCCCCGTCCCCGGCTTCCACACGAGGCATGGGAATATAATGAACCCGCGGGCAGGGGCACCGGGTGCTGCATCTGGCTCCTCAGGGAGCCGGCCTCAGGCCGCGTGGCCAGTTGGACAGACTTCTTAGCCCCTGAGAGGAAATCTCTCTTTTCCTTGATTTCTTTAAAAATTTTAGTTTTCTCAGACCTGCTGGTCCTTGAGCCCAGTCCTCAGGCCTCCCCGGTGCCAGTGCCCTCCTCCTCCTCCTCCCCCTCGCCTGCCACGTGTGACAGCAGCGTTTTCTGGGGGTGTTTAGAAGGGAAAGAAAATGCAGGAGGTAGAAGGACTTGGGGGCGGACTGGGCTCCTTTAAGCCCTTGTCACCGGCCGTAGTTTGACCCTTCTCCAGACCTGTCCAGAGGATGCCCCCCCACCCCTGGCTGCTAGGAGCCCCTGTGGGCATCGGGTGACCCTGGTGAGGAGGACTCGGGGCAGGAGACTGGCCCAGGCCGAGGGGGCGGGGTCTGACCGCCGTGGGTCAGAGTCGCCGGGTCCGGTTTGCGGCACTGCCTTTGTTTGGCCTCTGGCTGCTGCACTAACGCGAAGGCCAGATGTTTGTGTTTGGAGACAGGAGACCGGCTGCGCCGTTCCCGGCGCGTTAGCACCTGGCCATGTCAGTCCCGTTTCCTGCCATTGTCCTTTTCTGTTTGCCCCACGGGGCTGAGCTGACGCAGCCTTTAAAGTCATTGGATTGATCCCAGGCCTAACAGGCCGGGCCCCCGGAGGTCCCTGGGTGGCAGGGATCCAGAGATGGTTATCGGGGGACCCGGAGCTCATTGTCTTCTCTTGAGAAGCTGGTTCTGGGATGCAGGTGACCTCCAGAGCGCGCCTGCCCCGGCCCCTCCCAGGGGTCCTGCGCCAACCCCCACGGGCCCTCTGTCCCAGCCCCTCCTGGGGGTCCTGCCCCAACCCCCACGGGCCCTCTGTCCCTGACCCTCCCGGGCGTCCTGCGCCGACTCCCACGGGCCCTCTGGGGGTCTGGGCTCGCCCCGAACTTTGCCTGGGGCTGGTCTGGCCTCACAAACCAGTACTTATGATAGAGCAGAGGGCCAGCCTTGGGGGGGGGGCGGTGCTAGCATCCTAAGGGGTCTGAAGACCCTGGTTAGGAAGTCGGCCTGTGGCTCCGGCCTGTTCCGGAGCTGTGGGTCTTCCCCCTTCCCCTGGGGAGTGGGGAGACACGGCTTAAAGGTGCTGCCTCCTGAACGATGGCTTTCCTGTGGGGATCATCGTGCGCAGGTGGGCCGAGTGCTGAGCCCTGAGAAAGCCCCCGCCCCCTCTCTCCGGGACTTTCCTGCCTCGGAGGCACTGGGAAAGGTCTCCATGTTTGGGAATGGCGCGCTGCTGGCACAAGTGCCTTGTGAGGGAGCTGGTCTGGTGCCCCCTCCTTGCCAGCTGTGGCTGTGCCAGGGGCTGGCCCGGTCAGGTGGGGCAATGGGGGTCCCGAGGTGCCCCAGGAGATCACGCCCCGACTCCCCCACAGAAGACTCTCCCTCAGCCCCTGCCCTGAGGGGACGGAGGCCGAACGCCCCGTGGTCAGTGTCTTCTGACTAAATGTGGCGCCACGGGGGGCACCCGGGGGCAGACGGGCGGAGCTGGGCCCGCGAAGCGCCTCCAGTCACGACTCTGCCTTGTGTGTTTCAGAGTGCGCAAGGACTTCGACCTGCCCACCAACTGTCTGATTGGAGCTCACGGATACTGCACCCAGGTACCCGGGGTGGGGCGGGGCGGGGCGGGAGGGGGGTCCCGGCGGGCACCAGCCATTGTTCTGTGAGACCCGACCCCGCCGGCAGCCTCTGAGGTAGGCGAGACGGGGCCTGTCTACCCCCGAGGAGGGGGCCCAGCCTCTGAGGGCCCCGCGCCCCCGTGCTCCGGGCTGCCTCTCCTGAGCAGCACTCCCAGCTCCGTAGCCCTGGGTTTTCCGTTGGCGACCCAGGGAGGCAGAGCACCCAGCCTCACAGCGCACGGCTCTGGCCAGGGACGGTGCCAGGAGGGCACCAAGCAGTGCCCGCAGGCGCGCAGAAAGCACTCCGGCTCGGACAGCGGGAGGCTCCTGCAGGGCTGGTCCCAGAGCTGTGCTGCCGGGCTCTGTGGGGGCACCTGGGCCCTCCCTGCCAGGCCTTTTGTCCCCGCTCAAGCTTCCCGGGGCCCTCAGACTGGGGCCCCCCGTGCTCCCTCATCTCCCTCGGTCCCCCTCAGGCCCCCAGCCCATCGCTCCCCAGCCTCCCCCGCGCTCAGTTATCTAGAACATCCCCCTCGGAGTTTGCCTGCCCTGCCCCCATCACCTCGGGGTCTTGGGGTCTCAGGGCTCGCCCCCCTTGGGTGCCGAAGCCCTGGAGGAGTTTACCGCTCTCCGCTGACTGGGCAGCCCAGCTCTGCCCTCGCCACCCGGCCACAGCGGCCTCTCCTCAGCCCAGGTCTCCTCGGCCGGACGGGGCGCTGCCCAGAAAGGCCCCCCCCCCATCCTTGAGACCGAGGGAAGCCCTTTCGCCCCGTACAACATGGCGGTGGCTCCTTCCTGAGGGGCCGGGCCCCTGGGAGCCGTAACTGCGCTCAGCGTTTCCTCCCCAGCCCTTTGTGGCTTCCTTTGTACACGGTGCCTCCCACCCATAGACCCGAGGGTCCTTTTTACTCTCACTGGGTCAGGGGGCGTCGGCGGGCAGAAGAGTGATGGACTCGTGGCCACTTCTCTGCCCATTGCTGGGCTGGGGGAGGCCGGGAGACAGGCTTTTGTGAAGGCGGCAAATCTCCCGGGGAAACCGGGCACGGCCTGGCAGCGAGGCCCCAGCCCTGGGGCCCGCTCACCCTCGGGGCGTCACCGCGGAGGAGACCGAAGGCGCCCTGGGAACGGGGAGCAGCCCCGCCAGGCCCGGGCCGCCTCGGAGGCCACTGGGCCCCAGGAGTGGGAGAGGGAGAGCGGAGCTCCCTGAGGAGAGATGAGACCTCCTGTGCCTCCGACTCAGAAAAGAGGGACGGCGGGGATGGAGGCCTTGCTTCCAAGCCGTGCGAGGCTGGGGGCCGTGCAGGGCAAGAGGAGAGGGCTCACCGGGAGGTCCGGGGCCGCCTCCCAGAAGTCCCCCCACTTTCTGACCCCCCAGCCTCATCCTAGAGTCAGGAGGGAAGCGTGAGAGGCCATTGCGTTGGTTACGGCTTGTGTGCCCCGCCAGGAGGGACGGCTGAAGGAGCTGGGACAGTGTGATGGAATACCGTTGGGCTAGAAGGGGGGGCTCTGTCTGCCTTCCGAGGGGCCCGCTAGCACTTGGGCGAACTGATGGAAGGGCCATGGACAGAGCGGAGAAGCCGCACACAGTAATGGCGGTCCTCCCCTCCGGCTTGCGGTCCTCCCCTCCGGCTCGCGGTCCTCCCCTCCGGCTCGTGGTCCCTTCAGTTCCTAAGGCCCCCGCTGAAGCACACTCCCCTCCGCGTGCAGAGGGAAGCAGACTTTCCCACCTTGTTTTTCCTGCTTTTTTTTATTTGCCCCGTGACTAACATGGAGACGTTGTGCGTGATCTCACGCGTGTAACTGGTGTCCCGTTGCTCGCCTCCTCGGTGAGAGGCTGGAGGGAGGAAGAGAACGGGGAACGGAAATGTGGAAAATGGCTGCGAAACTGTTTTCCCGTGGGGCGAGGAAACGTTAGCGAGAAGCGTGCGTTGGGGAGGCGGCCCTCGGCCTTCGAGGGGGCGCCCGCGAGCCCAGGGGAGGGACGGTCGGAGTCGGGGGGCCGGGTTTGAGTGGGGAGTGAGGCAGCCCCCCAGAAAGACCCGGTCACACAGACGCTCCCAACCTCACCGGGGACGTGGCCAAAACTGTTCCCCAAGAGTCGCGGAAAAACTTCTCTGTTCTTTCTTTTCCTTCCCTCCCCGCCCTCACCCTCGTTATCTCCTCTGATCTCCCGTCCTCCCCTCTGTCTGTCTGTAGAATTCACAAACTTCCTTTTCTCTTGTCAACAGGAACTTGTCAACCTGCTTCTGACGGGCAAGGCCGTGTCCAACGTCTTCAACGACATGGTGGAGCTGGATTCGGGGAACGGGAACATCACCCTCCTCAAGGGAATCACTTCCCGCAGCGACATCGGGCTCCTGTCTCTGTTTGAGCACTACGACGTCTGTCAGGTGGGCGCCGCCCCCCGTCCCCCTGCAGGCAGCGGCCCCGGGGGGTCAGGAGCCAGGAAAGTGGCGTTGGGGGCAGGGCTGAGGACCCCTTTTCGGGCTGCGCAGGTGTTGCTGCTTCCGGGGCATTTCTCCCACGGTCCTGCTCCCCCCAAAGCCCAGGGGCCTCTGGCAGCGACTGGGGATGAGGGGAAGGGGACTGTCCCGGAGGTGCCGGGGACGGGGAGCACCCCCTGCAGCCGGCTCGGTGACAAGAGGAAGGATTGCGCTCACATCTGTCCGGGCCTTAATGATCTCGTTTGGTAAAGCAGCGAGCTTCAGCCCCCTCGCAGCGAGCCCCCTCGCAGCGAGCCCCCTCGGGCCGCCGGCCCCTTCCCAGTGGCCCACGCACCGGCCGCACCCACTGGAGGAAGGGCCTCCTCCTCAGACCGAGCTCCCCGCTCCCTGACACGGCCGGGCCCAGGCTCCGGGGCCTTTGGGGAGGAAAACCAAGAAAGCGGCCATTCCCCAGAGATGCTCTATCCAAGGGGAGCCCAGGAATGTTTCTGCACAGGCCTCAGTAACCCCCGAGCAAGCTGAGGCAGGAGGACGGGGCCTAAAGTTCCATCCCAGCCTTTGGGAGCCAGGGTCAGGCCTAGGCTTCTCTGCCCCAGAAGCACCTCCTCCTCCGGGCTTTGCTCGGACTCCAGGCTCTACGACGGAGCTTAGCAACGCCTCGTGTCGGGGCTCTCAGGGTCCCTGCCAGAGACCGTGTCTGGGAGACAAGGCGGATGTCGGCCAGAGTAGGAGGGCAGCGCCTGGAATGGGAAAGAGACAGGGGCAGAGGGGTCCGGGGGCTCCCTGGGCTCTTTGTGGGTGTCCCCTGTGGTCGCGTGGCCCGAGCAGCTCCCAGGGGTCGAGGGGGGGGGGGTAGTGTGAGCCCAGGCTCCTTCAGTGCTTTCCCGGCCCGGGTGCTGGCTGCCAAGGCCGGATGGGCCTGGGTCTCAGGGAGGGGAGCCGAAGGGGGAAGGGCAGCAGGCAGCCAGGGTGGCCGTGGGGTCCCGTCTTGGGCTTGCCTGGTCCAGCTGCTTGGGGACCCTCCAAACGCTCCCTTGCTGGACGTGCGATGGCGAGAGTAGAGTCACTGCTCCTGGGCCACGCCGGCCGTGGCCCAGATCCAAGTGCGCAAGAGGGGCTGCAGGGGCAGGAGGGAACAGTGGCTCCGGGCCGGGGGCTGCCCCACAGCCTCTACATCCCGGGCTGGCCCAGCGGCCTCTGGGGGCTTTGGGAGGGAGGGCACTTCTGTCCGGTGCTGCATGAAGCCGCTAGGGCAGACTCTGAGTGCGTCAGTCTCGGGACTGCGCCTGGTAGCGCATGAATGCCGTGGGCCTCCGGCCTCCGCGGCCTTCTTCATTGCCCAGACTGGGGGGAGACTTCCATCGACGTGACTGCGCTTCATGATGCGCCTGCTGCTCTCCGGCTTTTATTTCCTGGAAGCTGCATCTGCTTCGATCGACTTTCTCCCGATTCTCCCGGTTCCACAAGTTGCTATTTCTTACCACACAATAAGGCTCCATCACATCTGTGCCCCTTTGGCCATTGGGGACTCAGTGAACAGGGAGGCTCCCCGCTCTCGGGGCTCTCGGGGCTCTCGGGGCTCTCGGGGCTCTTGGTTTGGTCTCTGCGCCAGCAGCGGGTTCATTGGATCACAGATGCCATGATCACTTTGCTGAAAAACTCCAACCCCCCCCCACACACACACACGCACACTCACCCCCTCACACACACACTCACCCCCTCTCACACACATGAACACTCACCCCCTCACACACACATTCACACACTCACCCCCTCACACGCACACTCACCCTCTCACACACATGCACACACACACACATACACACACACACACACACGTGCCCCTTCATACTTTTCTCATGGCTCTGTGAGATTCTGGGTCTTCTGCCCTTCACAGTGCGCGGGGCCATCACTGCCCGGTCGGCGTGAGCCTGTCGCCGAGCGTTGCTGGATGCAGCGCGGTCAGTAACCACTTTAGCTTGTACAATTCCCTTGAACAGAACTGAGGATCCTGGAACAGCGGAGCCCATTACATTGTGTGTTAGCTAATCTCAGCCGTTCTCCCTGAGGACGTTGCCTCAGACTCCCCAAAACGCACAGGAAACAAGGCCATTAACCAAAGCTTTCTCTTCTCTCTGTTTCCATCTCCAGCATTGAAACCCTCCCCCCCCTTTCTCCTCCTTTCTTCATCCTTCCTGTTGCGGAGCCGTGGCCCTTCTCCTCACCCAGGCAGAGTAGCCGTGGTGACCGTGAGCCCTCTTCCTCCCCCCCTGCAGCCAGTTGTTCTCCATCATGTCCATCCCCGCTGCCTGCAAAAGGGCCACATCTCCTGGGTCCCTGCTCGGTCCATGAGCCCCCACCAGGTCCTGCCACGTTTCCCTTTCAGTGGCTAAACTCCGAGAGAGCTCGTCTGTGTGGCCATGTTTCCTCTCAGTCCCCTCTGAACTTCTGAGTGTCCGAAGCGTAGGTAGTGTGACCCTCTCTCAGCCCTCTCCTCAGCCTTTGGCCCCCTGGACCCCCCTCCTCCTCTCCAGGTGTTTGGAATGGCACCCGTTCTCTGTCCCCCTCGCGCCGTCCCCCTCGCGCAGTCCCCGCCCGGGCCACACCTGCTGCCCGCGGCCCTTCCCTGTCCGCCCGTGCCGTCGCTTCCAGGCTGACCTGTCTGCCCAGCCCTCGCCCCCTCCCGAGCCCCCGCGTTGCCCCAGGAAGGCCGGTGCTTCAGGGGCACATGTCATGCATTGGACGTTGTGCTACGGGCTTTGCGCCCGAGGATAAAGCACGGAACAGGCCCGACTTGCGGCAAGCTCATGTTCTGGATAGAAGGAGGTTTCCACCCGCCGCCCATCGCAGATCCACGTGAACCAGCCTGAACAGAAGGTGAAGGAGAGCATGGATCCCACCGCGGCCACTGCTTGTGGAGGAACCGGGGAAGGCCCCGCACGGCTGGCAGGCAGAGGGCTCGGCCGCCTGGGTCCGGGACTGGCCGGGAGGAGGGAGGGCCTGCCCAGAGCCCTGCTGGGAGCTGGTGCAGGAACGCTTGGAAAGTGAACCTTTCTGCTGAGCTGGATGGAGCGGACTCGTCCTGGGCCGGTCTGGGCTGATGATGTTCAGCAACACGTGCAGGAGAGACTTGGGGAGGGGGGTCACTGCCAAAGCGAGCGGGCTAAGGGACGAAGGCGTAGCCAAAGCGTGTGGCCCTGTGAGTGGCCCCAAGGAGGCGGGGAGTCTTGGGGAGGGTTGCGGCGAGAGCGAAGGAATTGCAGTAATGGCGAGGTCATAAACTGGGGGCTGGGACCGTGTCAGGGTCTTGGACAGAAAGGGGGCTGCTTGGGAGAAGGGGGTTGGGGGGAAGAGGAGGAGTTCTGAGTGTCGTTACTCTGGGTCCTGCTTCAGATCAGATGGGACTGAAATTTGGAGGGGAGGCCAGACTAGGTGGATGTGGGCGTAGACCTGGGAGTCAGGGAGGTTACAGAGAGAAAGAGTGGGGGGAGACAAGAAGAGGCCCCCAGACAAAACCGCCGCCAGTCAGGGGCTGCAAAGACCGTCGAGGAGCGGCCCAACAGGAAGAGAGCCGAGCCCCATGATCCTGGCATGGGGAGGGTCCCCAAGCCCTACAAACCAAGGATGGGGGAGGGTCCCCAAGGAAGGGGTCAGCAGCCTCCAATGCAGCAGACAGGCTGAGGAAGATTAAGCCCAAGAAAAGGCCACTGATTTGCTAACTTTTGAGAGAATCGTTCCAGTTGAGTGCTGATGTCTGAAGTAATGATTGAATGAGGGGAGAAGTCAGTGTAGAGGATTTTTTCCCAACGGTTTTGGCTAAGACGAGGAGGAACCAGGACCTAACTTGGGGGTCGGCTGGGCTGCTCGCCCCAGCTCCTGCCCTCGCTTGCTCCCTTCCACATTCGGTTCCACTACCACCTTCTGCCATCGGCCCCCCGGGGTCCCTTCCACTTAGCCTGGCCGATCCCAGATGGACTTGCCCAGAAGGGCTGTGGCGGGAAGCCAGGGGCTCAGGCCTCTCCCCTCGGGGTTCAGGCCATGCTGGGGTGGATGGCCGAGGGAACACAGGGGGTCCTGACCAAGGGACCAGCTGTCAGTCAGGCAGAGCCCAGAATGGCCGTGTTGGAGCAGAGGCCCAGGCCCAGGCCCACGGCCTTGGACATTGGCCCCCCCTCGTGCCGTTTTCCGGTGTCCGGCAGCTAAAACAAGGGCACCGGCTCAGGGCCCACTGCCTGTCACCGTGTCCCCCTGGGCAAGCTCGTGCAGCCGCTTTCTGTGCACTCCCCATGGAGGCCCACGGAGCTTTGGCCCAGCTCTGCACCTGCTCGGAGGCCAGTCCTGGCCGAACAGCCGTGGTTCTGAGGAGCAGGGCACGGGCAGGGCAGTCAGCAAGGGAGGCCCTGGCCCCAGGACTAGGGAGACTGAGCCTTTTGCCTGCAGAGGGTCGGGGGGGCCCTTGGAGGTTTCTCAGCAGACGCTAGTGTGGCTGCAGCAGTACTTTGGGAAACGAGGAGAAAGGCCGTAGTCCTTCTGGCCCCCGGCTACATGGCAATGAGACTTTTAACAGCTGTAGGAATCCAGTTAAATTCACTTAACGGCCAGCGAACCAGCATTTACTAGCACCCGCTGTGTGCCAGGCCCTGGGATGACAAACACGGCTGAGGAGGAAGCACAGAAGCCAGTTCAGAAGGTGTTCAGCGAGTGCCCAGCGGGGCCGAAAGAGCCAAGCTCTGTCTACCATCAGCGGCCCGTTTCCTGAAGGACCTCCCCATGCCCAGCCCGCCGCCTTCTGGGAGCCACCCCCTCCTCGGGCCCCTCGGTCACTGCCCTGGGTGGAATTCTTCCTCTTAATCCCCCTCTGAGGCATTTCCGCAGCCAGGGGATCAGGGGAAGCATGGCGGCTATTTTGCCCTCAGTCTAAAGAGCTTGGGGTTTTATCTGGTGCCCATCCTTAAAAATGGCCCAAAGGCTTCCCTGAGAGCCTGCCCCGATGTCTCAGGGCAGAGACGGACGTGTCCAAAAAGCCAATGGCGCCCTCCCGGGGCATTCTCTGTTGATGACCGGGGTTTATGGGACAGAGGCGGGGTCACCTTCCATGGAGCGGGAGGAGAGTGTCCAGTGCCGGTTCCGACTCTGGCCTGACACCGCTGAGGCAGCAGGATGCCAGCGCAGGGCACGGTGCGGGCTGGCTCCCCCGTGGGGTCTGAAAAGCAGATTGGACCACATGTGGCCCATGGGGGGGTGCCAGGCCTGGAGTCGCAAGACACTATCTTTGTGACCTCGGGCAAGTCACTTCCCCCATCTGCCTCAGTTCCCTCATCTGGGAAACGGCCAAGAAAACTCCCAATGGGTCGTGGAGAGTGGGGTCTGGAGGCAACTGCTGGACGATAAGGGGCAAAGAAGCACTGTGGGGCAGGAGGGCCCGGACACCGCTTTGTGCCATTCTCCTCCTGAGAGTGCCCGCGCTCCCTGCTGTTTGGGCCGGATGGGCCCGTGCGTGTGGTGCCCAAGGAAGGGCCACCTTCTGCACCATGTCTGCACAGGCAAAGCAAAGGGAAGAGATTCAGCCCGGCCGGGGGGGCACCATTGTCAAGGCCCAGTTGTCGGGGGTTTGGTCTCAGACCTGCAAGGCAGAGGTTGTGTCACTGAGCTCACCCCCTGCCCAGGAGGGGCCCCAGCCGTGTGTCCCTTGTACCCCGTCTTCCTGCTTCTGGGGGGGCACCTGCTGTGAGCAGCATCCCCCGAGATGCACAATGATTCTGGGTCTGTGATTGCATCAGCGGAAGCTGAGCATCTCCAAGAGGAAGCACATGGCCTGGGACCGCAGCCCTGCTGGGTGTGGGCCCAAAGCAGGTGAAAAACCTAACTGGGGATATTCAGCAAAATAAGGAAAACCAGAGCCGAGGGAGGTGACGTTCCCCTTTGCATCGGGGGCAGTGGGTCCTGCCCCTTCTCATCCTCCTCTTCCTCTCACCTGGGCCCTTGGTCCCGCCCCTACTCATCCTCCTCTTCCTCTCACCTGGGCCCTGGGTCCCGCCCCTTCTCACCTTCTGCAGCCTCAGGTGCAGCCTCAGCGACCTTGGTTCCTTCTCCCTGCCTGCCGCCAGCCAGGTCTCTCCACCCTCAGAGGTCTGCCTTCCCCCAGACCGTCCTCCTCGCGGTCTCCGCGTTGCCATGGCGAGCACGCTGCCCTCTCCCGGGGTCGCTGCCCTTCGCAGCCGCCCTTGAGCTGGTCCCGCTGCCCCCCTCAGGTTGGCTGTTACCTCAAGACGCCCAAGTACCCCATCTGGGTGGTGTGCAGCGAGAGCCACTTCAGCGTGCTCTTCAGCCTGCAGCGAGACCTCCTGAGCGACTGGAAGGTGGAAAGGATCTTCGACCTCTACTACTACGACGGGCTGGCTAACCAGCAGGGGGAGATTCGGCTGACCGTAGGTAGGTGGCCCTGCCCGGGTCTCCACCTTCCCCCCTGCCCCCCAGCACCAGAACGAGCTCTGGCACATTCCTGGTGGAGCACTGCCCGGGAGAGTGTCAGAGGGAGCACTGCCGGGGCCTGGCCCGAGCAGCCCTCGGGGGGCCCGAGGGTCCCCTGTGCTCGCTGATGGAGCGGGTGGCGGCTGTCGGGCCTCAGCCTGATTGGCTGAAGCCGTCCCCCTCCCCCCCCCCCCCAGCCGCCTGCTTGGCCAGTGTCCTCACGCAGGGCCCTGCCCCAGGTACCCACGAGCCAGAGGCAACAGCAGGAGCCGCGTTTCCAGGGGGAACCGCAGGCCGGGTCGGGGGGGGGGGGGGGGGAGTTGTGGCAGGCTCTGCGGAAGGCGGATTGTTGGGTCCCCCAGCCCAGAGGCCTGAAGGAGAAGGACGGGGCAGCTTTGAGGGGCAAGGCCAGAGGACGGGCAGGAAGCTCCCATCCTCGGCTGGGGGTGATCACGGGAGCGGGGAGGAGGGACTTCCGGGGGGGCCATGGGGACGAGCTGCTGGGGACCAGAGAGATGGAAGAGACTCCTTCATGCTTTTGTCCAACAAACTCTCCCTGCAGACACCACCCAGCCGATGTCTGGGGACAGAGAGAAGGACCTCATCCCACCCCTGGAACACTGCATCCGGACCAAGTAAGTGGGCACCTCTGCGGGGGCGGGTCTCAGGGCCTTGGGCTTATCCCTTCTCATGACGACCTCAGGAGGACCCTCCCTGTGGGCGAAGGGTCGGAGAAGTGGCCGGTGGGGAAGCTCCCAAGGCAGCGGGACAGACCAGAGGCCCAGGCCAGGCCAGCAAAGCGGCGTCAGCTTTAGCACTTGGGAGAGAAGAGCCCTGCTCCTGTCACCGGGGGGGGGCCGCGGTGTGTTTGGGGCTGTTTGCGGGAAGCGCTTTGGACCCCAGGGCAGCTTTGAGGAAGCACTCCATCAAAAGGACGAATTGGCTGCCAGCCTGGAGCAATCGGACTCTGGGAAAATCCATTCCGAGGAGCCTTGGGGAGTGGGCGGGCAGGGGGCCTTCACTGTCTCACCCATCTTTGATGGCAGCAGAGAAGCCAAGAGCCACCCAGAGAGGGAACAACGTGTTACTGGGGAGTCCCTAGAATGAGAGAGCAAGGGTCCTTCGAGGACCTGCCCAATCCCAGCCTTTGACCAAACACGGAACCCTTTGGTCATCTGTGCAAGAAGCCTCAGAGCCAGGATTTGAATCCGGGGCCTCGGCTTCCAGGGGCGGGGCTTGTGGCGCGTGGAGGGAGCTGGCAAGACCCAGGCAGGCTGTGGAGAAGGGGGGGCCCACCTCCGGGTGCCCAGCGTGCGGGACAGAGCCCCTCCCGGCCAGGGCAGAAGTGAAGAGTCTGGAGGCCGGTCCAGTGGCCACTGCCTCGTCTTGGGGGCTTCCTCGGCCTGTGCTTCCTCACCGAGGCTTGGATTTCTCGGACTGTGCCCCCTTCAGAGATGTGCGGGGTCCCCCTTTCACATGGTCTCCCCTTCCTTAGTCACTCTTGCAGTCCGGAGAACACAGCTCGTGGGACTGAGCGGGGGGATGGAGCTCTCCCGGAGGCTCTCTGGCCCCTCCAGCCACCCCCCTCCAGCGTTCCCTTCCACCAGACAGCCGAGGACGTGCCGCTTGAAGGCCAAAGACGTTGAAATCCGAGCAGCCCCAGTGACCGGCAGCGGCCCCCGAGTCTGAAGGGGACAGAGAACATGCGCCGCGTGGCCCGGGAGCACGTTGGAGCTCAGGGGTCGAGGGACGCACGGGGCCGGGTCGGCGGGAGCTGCTGACGGCCGAACCTTCGGACGTCACCCAGGGATCTGGGTCCCTGCTGTCGCCTGCCGGGCCGCAGTAGCCCCACAGCCTCTCCCCAGTGGCGAGTGCCCCGTGTGAGTGTAAGGGCAGCCAGAAACTCGAGAAGGAGCTGAAGCTCCCCGTGCCTCCAGAGCCTAACTCAGAGCCGGGCCCCCACGGCTGCTTAATAAACGGCCATTGACTTGACTTTGCCGTCTAACTTAGGGTTTTTTAACTCATATGAAATCCCTGAGTATTGATTTACATCCCACACCTGTTTGGCGCATCCTTCCCCAAAAAGCCCCTTGCTCCCAAGGGCCTCTCTGACTGGGGTGCAAATGTTCTTTGAGATAAACCAGAAGGTTAGCTGGTCTTTAAATGTCTATTTTTCTGCCCACCAGCAACTTCTGGGCTGTCTAGTCAACACAAATGTCACTGTTTTCACTACTGTCTCCCTCCCAGTCCCTGCAAATATAGTGGGGTCTGCTACGATACCCACAGACATGTTACAAGCCCAGGACATGGTCCTGCGAGGGTATACAGCTGGACATTTGGGTCCAGTATACAGTCGGCGCCTTGTTATTGACTTCGGGTATGTTCTCTTGTAAGTCTAATGAGAACTGTGGAGGGGACAGCAGCTCAGCAGGGCCCGCAGGGAAAGGCAAGATCGGGGTATGCACATAAGGAGCACGGGGCGCCCCAGATGTACGAACGTCATACGCTCGGCGGCCTGCTGGGAGAAGCAAGCAGGAAGATGTCCCCCAGCGAGGGAGGCCCTCAGGGTTTTGTTATCCCATTTTACAGACGAGGAGCCCGAGGCCCACAGAGGCTAAGGGCTGGCCCGAAAGCCTGCGCTCATGAGCCTGGTCTTCCCGACTGCAGACCCAGCGCTCTCCCCTCCCTCACTCTGCGCTCTCACCAACCCGGGCTTGGAATTCACGAATCAGCGATGGGGAAGTAAGGTCAGGGGCAAACAGACCCCCAGGGGAAGGCGCACCCGCGGCCTCAGAAGAAGGCACCCGGCCCAGCTCCCCGCCCCAGCTTGGTCGCCCTCCCTTGGGTTTGGAGGCCACCGTTGGCTGGATCCCCCCGACATCATGGACCCTCTGGCCTGCTGCTCCGCGTGGATGCTGCCTCCGTTGGGGACTGCCGATGCCTGGGGCGGCCACGGAGGCTCTGCCTCCTCCCCTGCCTTTCCTGGAAGAGGCGACCCCTCTGCACACAGACCCCCCGGACCAGTCTGGCCAAGTCTCCCCCGAGGCGGAAGGGGCAAAGGCTCAGTCTCAGTCTCCAGCAGGGCAGACCCGGCCCAGAAGCATCCCACGTCCCCTGTGCCCTGGCTCAGCCTCTGCCGCCAGCCACAAACCCTCCCGACCAGGTGGAGACGAGCCGTGTTCCGGGCAGGGGCCCCAGGCCTGCGTAGTCCGGCTCAGACACCTGGAGAGACGATGGAGCGGGACGAGGGGTCTGGTGGGCGCCCTTCGGAGCCAGCGAGGGAGAGGCCGGGTCTGCCGGAGTCAGGGTCAGGGAGACGGTGGTGGGAGAGGGGCCGGACCCTCCGACGGCAGTGGGGGTATCTCGGGGCCCCGGGCAGCACCGGCCAGAGGCGCCTTAACCCCTCCAGGTGAGGGTCTCCGCCAGCCTTGGTGCCCAAAGCCACTCGTTCCTTCCCCTAAAGATGGTCGTTAAGAAGCGTTCCCAAAACGCCCCCCGGGGACAGGCGTGGGACGTCCCAAGAGAGGCCCCCCTGGGGCGAAGGGGAGACAGCGGACGAGACCCTGACACAAGATCACCCCCGAGGCTGGGCCGGGGACGGAGGAGGACGCGGCAGTGGACGCTCGGCGGCTGGGGAGGGTTTGTGCGGAGCCGGGCTCCCGCGGGGCAGGAGCGGCCACCTGGCCTGCACGGGGAGCAGGAGAGCGGAGAACATCGTGCTTATTTGCGCTCTTACCAAAGGAAGAGGAAATAGGAGGGACCCGGCTTTCTCGGAGCGTTTCCAGTCCCAGGTACAAAGCATTCCTGCAGGGTCACGTGCCGTCCCGTCTGTCAGCGCGCAGATTAGCGGGACATCCTCAGCGCGCTTTCATGGAGAAAGAAGCCTTCATTCCAGGTGGTGAAAGAAGGGCGGCCGTTTGGAAGGGGAGCCGGGGTGGCCTCGGGTCGGGGGCCGGAGGCCACTCTCAGTCCACCCAATCCCTGTGTGGGAGGGGGCGCTCTGGGACGGGGGGAGGGGGCGCTCCGGGACAGGGGGAGGGGGCGCTCCGGGACGGGGGGGATGGGAGGGAGGGTTATTGAGAAACCGTCAGGGGCCTGCCATGTCCGTGACCAGGTCCAAGCCCTCGGCCTCAGGGCACTCAGTGTCCAGCAAGGCTGGGCACAGACGGGGGAAGGACTGGGGGCCTTCAGGGGTTCCCTCCGCCTCCCACTGCCACATCCCAGGGGAGCATCCGTCCCGGAGCTCTGCTTTGGGTGCCAGCTGCTGCCCCCCCTGCCCACAAGGCCTCTTGGAGGCATTTCCGGGCACTCATCCTGCAGCACACTCTGGGGTGCTTGGGGGGCTCGGGCACGAGAATGCAGGTGTCGTTGGGGCCATCACAGCTGCCCCAGGCCCAGCTCCTTTTCTTCTCCCCCCTTCCCATCCGTGGCTTTCGGTTGGGATCCCTTTGGAATCATTGGATAGGCCATCCTGGGGATCCCAGCACCTCAGCTGGGAGGGACCCTCCATGTCATCTGACCCATACCTGAATGTGAGCCTTCCTGAGGCCTGAAGTGTAAAGAAGGGGCCCAAGCAAACGTGTCCTGAGGCAGGAGCCAGGAGTGTGGCGGGGGGACCCCAGATTGGGGAGGCAGCACCTCGTATCACACCCCTGGTGCCCAGCCTCCCCGGTGTGTGCCCTGCATTCCCTGGCATTAGTGCTAAGCCCTCTGCCCAGAACTGGGCCTCCCAGAGACAATTCAGACCCTCCCCTCAGGGAGCCTGCGGCCCAATTGGGTCCATCCAAGATGCGTCCAGTGTAAATGAGAGCAGAGCGTCCCAGGTGTGAGGATCTGCTGGGCAAAGGCATGGAGGCAGGAGTTTGGCCAGACCCCTGACTCCAGGCAGGCACAGAAAGGGGGCTTAGTCAGGGTCCGAAGGGGATTTTGAACTCCAGGGGCCATCCACCGCAACCCCCTTAGTCAGTCCTGCCCTTTGGGGCATCAGGAGATGGACCCAGAGGTTCAAACCCAGCTAAGGGGGACAGCTCGGGGGACACTTGGGTTGCGTGGGTCTCAGGCTCCTGCTCTTCCAAATTCACTTCCAGACCCCCTGGTTCCTGGAAGCTTTCCCGACCCCCACCCACCACCAGCAGCCGCCCTTGGGTATCTCCCATTCCCGTTCGGGCCTGGAAGGAAGTGCTTCCCACAGATCGGCACCGAGCCAAGCTCCTGGGGGGCACAGACGGCAGGGAGAAGGCCCCCGTCTGGGCAGGGAGGTGCCCGTGGCGGGCCCGGCTGCCTCCGGACATGGGGAGCACCACTCAGCCCTTTCCCAGGGTCCCGATGTGCCCTTTGGGAGCAAAGAGTCAGAAAGCAGAACTTGCTTTTTCATCCCCATCAGATAAAATGCCATTGTAATCGAAAGCAGCCCCAGCCTCGGTGGCCCGGCTCAAAGGGCGCCCTACAAAGGAGCCGCCGTTTGTTTTTGCCCCTTGATGCAAATAGCTCAAAGGAAAAGACGTGGTCGGGCAGCTGGGATGATCTGGAGGAAGCGCGCCCTTCCCCTGCCTGGGAACGGGTTCTCCTCCGGAGGGAAAGTGCCCCCTTCCTGCCCCTTCCCAAAGCTGCCATACCCCGGGCTGGGCCCCCCGGGCTCCCTCCACGTGGTCCTCAGTGAGGGGCTTGGCCCCTGGGTCTCCTCCCAAAGCACCTTCCATTATCCCCCGGCCTTGTGATGCCGACAGCCTGGGGAAAGCGGGGAGGGGGACACCCTCCGAATAATGATCGTTGCCATTGGGCGAGGAATCCTCATACCCAGAGTTGGGACCCCGGAGTCCCAGAGAGGACGGGAAGGCTTGCTGGGCACACCCTGGGGCTCGTCCTGAAGGACGCTCCGCACTGCCCCGGCCGGCTCAGCAAGGACACGGTTCTTGGGGGGTCTGCGGTCACAGCGGGGTGAGAAACGGCAACATCGGCATTCGTCGGCAGTCCAGAAAGAACCGTCTCAGGACGTGGGCCAGCCTGGGGGAGGCAGATGGGAATCAGATACAGCGTGGGGCAGTACTGATCAAGGGTCACCTCATCTGCCCCCCAGCTCATCCAAGTCCCCAACTCCCCCCCTTCCCTGCACCCCCTCTGGCCCTCAGCTACAGCTAGTTGGGCCCAACTCCCCACTAACAGGCCTTGGTACTGGTCCCTTGGTAATGCAGCTGGCGCCATGGTAGATGTGCCCAGTGGGTGGGGGCACAGCTGTGCCAGGCGGGCACGGCCCAGCTCTGGGTTCATTTTTTAAAATCATAGCTTTTTATTTTCAAAATATAAGCAGAAAGTTTTCAACACTCACCTTGCCAAGCCTTGTATCCCAAAGTTCTCCCTCCCTCCCTTCCCCCACCCCCTCCCCAGAAGGCGAATGATCCAATCTAGGTCAGACACGGGCAGTTCTGCACATATTTCCCACGATTATTGCGCTGCCCAAGAAGAGTCGGATCCAGAAGGGAAAAAAGAGAAGGAACAAAAGCAAGCACATGACAGAAGGAGAAGACCGGGCTTGGGCCACTCGGTCCCATTGTTCCCTCTCCGGGTGCAGACGGCGCTCTCCAACGCAAGGCCATCGGATTCGCCCGGATGGTGGGCTTCCTTCTGGTCCCCTCCTTGTCCTCAGCCCCGCTGCCCAGGGCAGCCCCGCCTGCCCCTCCGTCCAGCTCTCCTCCAGCCGTGTTAGGTTCCCCAAATCTATAGGCTCCGCGGGGACCAGGCACCGTGGCAGCCCTTGACAGATGCCGGCTTTGGGGAAGTTTGTCCTCCTGAGTTCTCAGCCCGGCTCGTCGTCCATTTGGAATGAGAGCCAGATGTCCAGGGATGACCCCGGTGATGGTGGGCAGTTGGGCCTGCTGCATCCGGATGGTTTGGGTGGATTTTTACACTGGACTGATCTTTTCCCATGTCCCCGAGGATTTCTTGGGAGCCCATGTCGCCCGGCCTACAGCGCGCTTGTTGAAGAGGGGTCTGGCCCCTTGGTTCTGCGTGAGGAAGTTGGGGCTTTACTTGGGGCATCTTTGGTGACGGGGCCATTTGTCGGGCCCAGCTCCCTCCATGGGGCCTGTCCTTGGCTATGGTGGGGTCACTCTGGCAATGGACTTGGCTGGAGGACACAAGGGAGAAGGCGGAGGCGCTTAGAGATGCGGCTCGGTGCCCTCTGAGCCATCTGTGTGCCCGTTTTCTGGCTGGTGCGTCATTGGGGAGAGGGCCCGCTGGGGAGTTCATGGGTGAGATCCCGAGGCCCTTCCACGATGCCCGGAAGACCATCGTCTCTCCCTGATCCCCCCCAGCCCTGAGCTGCCTTTTCTGCCTTGTTTCCCCTCATCCTGAGGGCGTTTGCCTGGCACGGCGCCTTTATCCCCCACCGGGCGTCCTGTTTGCTTACAGTTTGAGGAGATGGTGTGAGACAAGGTGGCCACAAGACGGGGAATAGGCCCCGCAGACCCCTCCCCTCAGCCTCAGGGGAAAGGCAGGGGCAGGCCTGAGACCCCGGAATCCAGGCCTTCCTCCTCGGCTGCCGTCGGCCCTCTGCTCTTCCCTCTCCCACTTCCCTGCCTTTGCCTTTGCCGGGCCCCGTGCTTGGAATGGCTGAGGGAGTGACTGGGAGGCTCTGGAGGTGCTCTATCCCGAGCCAGCAGGACTGCGTCTGCCCTCGGAGCCCGGAGGGGGCCTGCAAAGTGGGGGAGGGGTTGGTGGGCACGCAGTCGGGGGCCCCTGTGTTACCCCCCTCTATTCCCTGATCCCTTTGAAAGCTCAGCCTGAGGCCTTTCCTGCCTTCCCCCGATGCTGGCCATGGGTCGGCTCTGCCCGGGCCGGGAGGCAGCTCTGAGGGCGGGTGCCGACGCGGGGTGGCCATGACGCACGGTCCGCACCTGTCAGCGGGTGGTGGGTGGTCCATTCCTCCAGACCTCATCCATCCTCCTCACTTGTCCTTGAACCTGGGCCTGCCATTAGCCCAGCTCCCCCCGCTCCCCCTCCTCCCCGCTGTCAGCACGTGCTCCCTGGGGATCCTCCCTAACGGTTTCCTCCCTAACAGTTTCCTCCCTCTGTTCTCCCAGGTGGAAGGACGCGTTCGTGGACTGGAACGGCACAGAGCCCATCCTGTGAGCGGGCGCCCCGGCCTTGCTCCGGCCCAGCCGGCTCGTTTCTGGAACCCGAGGCCCTGTAGCCGTGAAGCGTCTGCCTCCTCCCCCAACCCCCCGCGCTCCCACCAAAGGGCCTTTTTCAGAAATCCCTTCCTTTGTGTAGCTTTGCCGGGGGCCAGCCTCCATCCGTCCTCACCAGCTCTGGATCCTGTGGGCCTCCTGCCATTGTCTCTGGGCCCGACGGAAGAAGAGTCCCCCAGGCGCTCTCTGGCTACCTCATTTATTTTCTCCTCCTCCCCCATCCCCAGGAAAGACACGGAGGGCTCAGGACCTCCGTGCCGGCCTGCCCAGAACATCCTGTGTCGCTTGGTTTCCGTCCCAGTAAAGCAGGGCCTCGAAAGCGTGGTGTGGGTCTGTGGTTGTTCCTGGGTCGCTCGCAGGGCCCCGGGGCTGGGGCTGATCCCGAGGGAGGTCGCCTCCGGGAGTTGTGGGGCACTGAGAGCCCCTGGGCCGGCCTCCACCCCTCTCCTCTGCCCAGTCCCCTTCCTCCCATCCCTGCCCTCGGGGAGTCTGCGGTCCAGTTGGTAAATGGGAGGCAGGACAGAGAGGAGCAACAGAGCTGCTGGCCAAGGGTGGGGAGGGGACAGGGGCGCCCCCAGAGCACCCCCAAAGCAAGGGGCCGGGCAGGCCTCGGATCAGAATTCTGCTCACAAACTAGCTGGAAGTCCGTGTATTCGTTCCCCAACCCCGGCTTTTCCCAACACCAAACTCCCTTGTGACTCGCCCTTGTCCCAGCCGCGCCCAGGCTGAAAGAATGCTGGCCCCCCGTGGCAGACTCTCCCCCAATCCCCCGTGGCCCCCGCTGCCTCTAGGACCAAAGTACAAACATAAGCCCCCCCACGGTCTGGCTCTCAGCCACCCTTCCGGTCACTTCACGCTGCTCCCTTTCCCACTTCCCCCAGAGTTCTCGGAACCCCGGGCGCCCCCTCCACCGGCTCACGAGCAGCCCCTCTTGCCCTTTTGTCAGGGGAACAACTTGGTCTTTTAAGTTTCTCTGGCAGAATGGAAGCTCCCGCAGGGCAGGACCCCACAAACCCCGAGGCCTGGGCCCCAAACAGAGGGGAAGGGGCCCCATGGGCCGTGCCGAGAGGGGACCCCAAGAGCCAGCACTCTGGCGAGGACCCGGCCGAGGGGGCCATGGGAGGGCTCTGGCTCTGGAGGGCCTGGGATCCTGGGCCAGGGCCCACGGGCTTCGTGCAGACAGAGCTGCCCCCCCCACCCCGCAGCCCCGGGCTCCCCAGAAGCCACAAACATTTCCCGGGCCGGGCCCAGCCCTTCACGGAAACATGCGCCTCTAACAAGGCCGGCCCTGCCTGGAGCGTCTGCGCTGGCTGTTTTCAATAAAGCTGCTGGAAAACAAGCCGGGTCCCTGCAGCCGGGGGTGGGGGGGTGTTAGTGGGGGGAACAGCGTCAGTAAACACGCATCAGCGGCCGCCGGCCCCCACGGCCCTCCATGAGTCCCAGATGGCTGCTCCCAGCCAGGGGCCTGACCCTCGGCCCGGCAGGACCGTGTCCGGCCCCGCAGGGGCTCGGCTCCCAGACCCGCCCCCAGCCCTGAAAGGCCAGCCTGAGTTTTTCCATCCAGACCCTTGGGGGGCAGGGCCCCCCGCCCACCCAAACTCTTTACTCGGCGCCCAGACTTGGACGAGGAACTCCCCGGGCCTGGCTGGGACGGCCTGGACGTGGGGAGGCGCGGGGTGCGACAGCTCTGCCCTCCCAGCAGCCTCTGCTCTCGGGCCACGGCCCCGCTGCGCTACGGGGCGCCAGCCGTCTGCCCGCTCAGTGGGCACTCAGGGCAGCGGGCGCGTTGTGCCGGGGGCTGGGCGCCAGAGAAACTCCGGCTGCCATTCGGGGCCCCCTGCGCATCCCAAGCTGACGCGGGGCCTCGCTGTATAAACTCTGGTGCCCGTTCGCAGCAGGCTCCGGCAAAGGACTTCCTATAAGTGGCTGTTGTTTATTTGGCTTGGCCCGGCTCGCTCCCAGCTCTGGGAGGAGGAAACCTTGTTTCCCCGGAGCAGCTCGGGGAGGAAGAGCGGCCTTGGTCAAGAGCCTCGCTTAACCTCCTGCCCAGAGCCCTGCCGGGAAAGCGGCCGTGGGCTCGGTCCGGCGGCCGAGAGGGGCTGGAAGGGAGGGGCCCCGGGCCCAGAGGGAACAAGCCCCTCGCCTCCCCCTTCCCCCTGTCCCGGGAGCCTCCAGAAGGAGGCAAGAAGGAATGTAGGGGCTGGAAATAAAACAGATTTAGAAAATCTCCGTGGGAGGGGCCCTGAACAGGTCACTTGGAAGTGGTTGGGGGCCACAAACTGGGAGAAAAGGGGGGGAGGATGTGGCATCCCCCAAACCCAGCCGGACACCGGGCCGGGCTCAGAAGGGAGGGACGGCTCTGCAGGGGGAGGGACCCCCCTCTTTTATGCAGCTGCCCCAGTCGGTTCAGTGCCCCCAAAGGGTGGCCAGGACCTGCCAGGGCCCGATGAAGCCTCGGAACGTGGTGCAGAGAGCGGGAGGCGGGGCCGGGAGCCCCTTGGGAAACGGGGAGAGTGTCTGCGGGGGGCCTCCTTCCGCCGTCTGAGCCCCCGCCCCCGGATCCCCCCTTCTCTCTCCTTAACTGTTAGAGCTGAAAGGGACCGTGGGAGGCCGGGGGGGGGGGGCTGCAGGCATCCTGGCCCCCGCACAGAACTGGCTCGGAGACCCCTGGCCGGCGGGGGTGGGCGGGGGCGGCTCTCCCCCTCCTGCTTCTCTCTGGCCGCGGCCCCGGCCCGCTCTCTCCCGGACGCCTCGGCCCGGCCCCCGGAGAGCGGCTTCCCCCGGGCCTCCGCCAGCTCCCCAGAGGGACAACCCCCCCTCCCCGTAGTCCCTTCGGTGGCAAGCGGGTGACGGCGCAGGTTAGTCCCGGCCACGGAGCCGCGTTGGAAAGAGGGAGAAATAACCTGGCAGGGAAACCAAGGTGCCAAGAGCAGAAAGCGGCGCTCGCGGACCTCGCCCATTTCCCAGAGCTCTTCCCGGGGCGGTTTGGTTGCCTCTGATCGATGGGGACCGAGTGGATGCTCCCACTGGCCGTTATCCGTCCGTCGCCCGTGAGGTGGCCCCTGGCCCCGCTGCCTTCCCCGCACCAGCTGCCCGAGTCCCCCCGGCCGCCCTCCTGCCGCCTCGTTCCCCCGAACCCCGTGTCCCAGAACATTCACCGACTGTCCTCATTCCCCGCTCGCTTCCAGCGTCTTGGAAGGAGACGGATTGGGGGGCAGAGGAGGGGGAGGGGCCCCTTGGGGGACCCCACAGATTGAGGCCCGAGGGGGCGGGGGCGGGGGGGGCCGGGTCCCGGAGCCACCGGGTCCAGCCCAAGGGGGGGGGGATGCTCCTGCTCCAGGAGGGCTCCCCAGCCCCGCCCCGCCCCCAGGGAGGCCCCCAGCGCCCAGGGCCCGCTCACCTCTTCTAGGTGGGTCAGAGACGAGGTCACCCCGTCAAAAAACGGGGGAAGGGACACCGGGGCCCCTTCCTTCCCCCTTCCCCTCCCCCCCACATCCTCGGAAGCCGCTGCCCGAAGGGCCGCTGAGATCCCGGGGCCTCTGACCGCAGCCTCCCCCACCCCCTGAGGCCCCATTTCTCGCCCCCCCAAGCCTCCCTTGGCTCCCGTGCCCGGGCTTTCTTCCTGGGGGGCTCAGCGCGGTGCCATGTGAGGGCCCGGAGGGGCGGCCCCAGACCTGGGCCTCGCGGCTGGGCTGGGGGCGGGGGAGGAGCCCTCCGAGCCCTGCGGCCCAGCTTCACCTCAGGCCACCTGGAGGAGGAGGGCGGCCCTGAAAACTCGGGCCCAAGGGCCCCCCAACCCCGCTGGGCCCCGGGTCGAAGGCCCGGGCCGAGGGGCCCCGGACTGGGGGCGCGCCCCGTGGGAGCCGGGCTGAGGAGGGGCGGCCCTTGGCCAGGGAAAGCGAAGTCGCCATTTGGGTCCGGAGCTAATGGGGCCCCCTCCCCAGTCCCTCAGCCCCGCCCCCCAGCCCCTCCGGAGCCAGGTTTCCATCCCGGCATTCAAACCCTCCGCCTTGGCGGCCTTGGACAAGGGGCAATGGAACCCAGCCCGAAAGTCGGCACTCCTTTGTTCTGGCCGGGCCGCGGGACCGGCGGAGGTCGGGGAGCCCGTCACGAGGGGCCCCGCCCGCTCCGGCCCGGGCCTGGGAACAAGGGCCCTGCCCCTCCCCCAGCCGCACCCGGGGCGGGGGGGCAAGGTCCCGGGGGAACCCAAAGGGGGACATCCAGGGCGGGCCCCGGGGTGGGCCTTCCCATCTGGCCCCCCCCCACCCCTCTCCAGGCCCTTTTCGCTTCTCTGTGCTTTGGGGGCAGAAGCGTCCGGGGGCCTTCCCGGCGGGACTCGGGGGCTTTCCAAGCGCTGGGGCCGATCCGCAGCTCGCTCAGGGCCGGGGAAGCAGCGCAAAGCTCAGCCTTCCCACAGGCCTTCAGCGTGGAGGCCGGGAGGGGCCCCCGGGTCTGCCAGGGGGGTCCAGGGAGTCCGGCCCCCCCCACCCGCTGCCCGCCCCCTGGACTCTTCCTGTCCCAAAGGACTTGCCGGACGCGGGCCTGCTCAGTTCCCCGCCTCTGCGGGGCCCGGGCCCCAAGGCACTGTCCGGGACTGCGAGCGGATCCAGCTACTCTGGGGAGCGAGTGGGAACCGAGCCCAAAGAGGCAGCAAACTGCCCGTCCCCTTTGACCCAGCCGGGTCTCTCCACCTGGTCCCAGAGAGCAAAGAAGGGAAAGGGCCCCGCCGAATTTTGGGGCTCTTTGTGGTGGCCAGAAACTGGGAACTGAGCGGCTGCTCCTCAGTGGGGAAGGGCTGAGTAAATGATGGTGTGTGAACGTTATGGAATATTACTGTTCTGTAAGAAACGACCCGCAGGAGGATTTCAGAGAGGCCTGGAGAGACTTACACGAACTGATGCTGAGGGAAACGAGCAGGACCAGGAGATCATTATATACTTCAACAACAATACTATATGATGACCAGTTCCCGGACCAGGCCATCCTCCAAACAATCAACCAAATCATTTCCAATGGGAGGAAAACTGAATCCTACCCAGAAAAAAGAACTCTGGGAGATGACTAAAACCATTACATTGAATTCCCAGTCCCTTTATTTATGCACACCTCATTTTGATTTCCTTCAAGCTAATTGTACAATAATTCAGAGTCTGATTCTTTTGTACAGCAAAATAACTTTTGTCTGTATACTTATTGGTTATCTAATTTATATTTTAATGTATTTAACATCTACTGGTTCCTGCCATCTGGGGAGGGGGTGGGGAGGAGGGGAAAAATTGGAACAAGAGGTTTGGCAATTAATCCTGTAAAGTTACCCATGTATATAACCTGTAAATAAAAGGCTATTAAATAAAAAATAAAATAAAAATAAAAAAAGAAATCTCCAGAAAAAAAAAAAAAAAAAAAAAGAACTCTGGGAGATGAGTGTGAACCACTACGTAGAATTCCCAATCCCTCTATGTTTGCCCACCTGCATCTTTGATTTCCCTCACAGGCTAATTGTGACTATTTCAGAGTCCGATTCTTTTTGTGCAGCAAAATAACGGTTAGAACATGTATGCATATATTGTATTTAACTTATACTTTAACATATGTAACATGTATTGGTCATCCTGCCATCTGGGGGAGGGGGTGGGAGCTTCCTTGGACCCTAGGGCAGGGGAGGGGGCTGGGCAGGGCAGATGCGCCAGGGCCTGGCTTCCCAGAAGCGGCTCCAGCACATCTGGCTCTCCCAGCTCCAGGCTGCTCTGACTTCTCTATCCTTCCACCCCTGGAACCGAGAGCGCCCCCCCTGCCCGACCCCGCCCAGGACCACCCGGTGCACACCGGGGCCTGCACAGGGAGCCAGCCAGGCTGTAGGAGCCCAGGGCAGGACCCTGACGGTCGTCCCCCCCCCCAGCCCCGGTCAGCACCAGGCTGGGGACACGGTGGGGGCAGCATTTGGCTCCCATTTGGCTGCAAGGCAGGACTCACAAAAGCCAAACTCCTTGAGTGTATATATTAAGCACCTACTGTATTCAGAGCCCTGTCCTAGGCACCGGAGGACACTTAGATTCAGGGAGCCCGGCCGTGGGAAAGTGGTTCCTAGTCCTCGGAGGCGGCCCCTTGGGCTGGAGCACTTGGAAGCAGCCCCTCCTCGTGCAGCCCAGCTGGGGGAGGCCGGGCCCGGGCCCCCTCCCCCAGGAGGCCCCCCCAGCCCCCCTCCCGTGCCCTGCGCCCAGCCCTTCCCCAGGGGCCGGAGGGGCCCGGAGGGGCCGGGCCTGAGGCTGGCCACCAGGCTTTCTCAAACAGCTGTATTTTGCATGGAATCCCTTTCAGCCTGGAGGGAGGGGGGGCGGGGGGGGGGGGGTAGAGAACTGCTTTCGACTGGCAAGGCCCCAGGCTCATATATGGCCTCTGGCCCTTACTTACTTCAGAGGGCCTCGGTTTCCCCTTCTGTAAAAATGAGAGGCTGGGCTTGATGTGACCTCAAAGGTCCTTCCCTATCCAAGGCCTGGGACATGGAGTTCTTGGCTCCCGCTCCGGCCTCCTCCCCCTCCCCCAGAGCCCCCCCTCCCCGCAGACCCTCCCAAAACGTCCCCTGAAGCGGGCGTGGGCCCAGCCCCGTCCTGATCCGGGCAGAGGAAGAGCGGGCCCGGGCCCCAGGAGGCTCCAGGACGCGGAATGGAAAAACGCTTGCTATATTTATCCACCTTTTATGTCTCCATCATCACGGCCTGGGAACCGGGGCTTCCTGATCGGCCGGGCCCGGGGAGGAAGGAGCATGGGGGTCACGGCATTCCCGTACACTGGCCGGCCGAGCCCTCGGCCGCTCGCACCCCCTTCCGGCCTGGCCCTCAGCAAGTGATGAGTGAGGGAAGCTCGGCCTGGGAGAGCTGAGCCGAAGGCAGGGGAGCGAGCCGGGCCCGGGCCTGTGCTCGGCGGAGACTCATGGGGCGGTGGAGACCCCGGCGCCTGCTCTGGGGGGGCGGTGGGGGGGGGCTCACTGCTGGGGTCAGGCCGGGGCAGAGGCCTCAGGAATCTGGCAGGAAAGCCGAGGAAGCAGCAGAAAGGTCTGGGCTCCCCGCCCCCCCGCCTTTTAATTTTAATTTCTTTTTAATAATAGCTTTTTAGTTTTAAAATAGACGCCGATCGTTTTCAGTATCCACCCCTAGAAAACCCTGAGTTCGTTTTCCTCTCTCCCTTCCCCTCACACCCTCCCCTAGAGGACAAACAATCCGATACAGGTTAAACATGTGCCATTGTCCTCTCTCTGTTCCCCCAGTTATCGGCTGCCCAAGAAAAATCAGGCCGACAGAGGAAAATAAGAACAAAAGGCAAACAAACAAGCAACAGCAACGGAGAAAATGCTGGGCCGTGGTCCCCACTCGGTCCCCACAGCCTCCCTCGGGGAGCAGACGCTCTCTCATCACAAGGTCACTGGGCCTGGCCCGAATCGGCTCATTGTTGGAGAGCCCCGGCCAGCAGCATTGATCCTCATACAGTATCGTTGTTGCCGTGTACAACGTTCTCCTGGTTCTGCTCGTTTCCCTCGGCATCAGTTCCTGTAACTCCCTCCAGGTCTCTCTGAAATCCTCCTGCTGGTCATTTCTTCCCAAACAATAATATCCCACAACATTCCCATCCCACAGCTGATTCAGCCGTTCCCCACTGAGGGGCAGCCACTCAGGTTCCAGTTTCTGGCCACTACAGAGACCTGCCACAAACATGCGGGCACATCCAGGGCCCTTTCCCTCCTTTAAGATCTCTTTGGGACAGAGGCTCAGTAGAAACCCTGCTGGATCAAAGGGTGCACGCAGTTGGATAACTCTTTAAACTCTTTAAAAATTTGGAACTCATTACTGATCACAAAATAGAAAATTTCGGTTATACCAAACTGAAAAGTTTTTGTACAAACAAAACTAATGCAGACACGATTAGAAGGGAAGCAATAAACTGGGAAAATATTTTGACAGTCAAAGGTTCTGATAAAGGCCTCATTTCCAAAATATATAGAGAATTAACTCTAATTTATAAAAAATCAAGCCATTCTCCAATTGAAAAATGGTCAAAGGATATGAACAGACAATTCTCAGATGAAGAAACTGAAACTATTTCTAGTCATATGAAAAGATGCTCCAAGTCATTATTAATCAGAGAAATGCAAATTAAGACAACTCTAAGATACCACTACACACCTGTCAGATTGGCTAAGATGACAGGAAAAAATAATGATGATTGTTGGAGGGGATGCGGGAAAACTGGGACATTGATGCATTGTTGGTGGAGTTGTGAACGAATCCAACCATTTTGGAGAAGTAGTTTGGAACTATGCTCAAAAAGTTATCAAACTGTGCATACCCTTTGATCCAGCAGTGTTACTACTGGGATTATATCCGAAAGAGATTATAAAGAAGGGAAAGGGACCTGTATGTGCACGAATGTTTGTGGCAGCCCTTTTTGTAGTGGCTAGAAACTGGAAACTGAATGGATGTCCATCAGTTGGAGAATGGCTGAATAAATTGTGGTATATGAATATTATGGAATATTACTGTTCTGTAAGAAATGACCAACAGGATGATTTCAGAAAGGCCTGGAGAGACTTACACGAACTGATGCTGAGTGAAATGAGCAGGACCAGGAGATCATTATATACTTCAACAACAATACTAGATGATGACCAGTTCTGATGGATCAGGCCATCCTCAGCAACGAGATCAACCAAATCATTTCTAATGGAGCAGTAATGAACTGAACTAGCTATGCCCAGAAAAAGAACTCTGGGAGATGACTAAAAACCATTACATTGAATTCCCAATCCCTATATTTATGCACACCTGCATTTTTGATTTCCTTCACAAGCTAATTGTACAATAATTCAGAGTCTGATTCTTTTTGTACAGCAAAATAATGTTTTGGTCATGTATACTTATTGTGTATCTAAGTTATATTTTAATATATTTAACATCTACTGGTCATCCTGCCATCTAGGGGAGGGGGGGGGGTAAGAGGTGAAAAATTGGAACAAGAGGTTTGGCAATTGTTAATGCTGTAAAGTTACCCATGTATATATCCTGTAAATAAAAGGCTATTTAAAAAAATTTAAAAAAATTTAAAAAAAAATTAAAATTTGGAACTCATAATTCCAGATCGGTCTCCAGAATGGCTGGATCCGTTCACAATTCCACCCACAATGCATCAGTGTCCCACTTTCCTACAAACCCTCCACCATTCCTCATTTTTTCCTCTCATCTGAGCCAATCGGACAGGTGTGTAGTGGGACCTCAGAGCTTCTTAATTTACATTTCTCGAGTGATTTAATGCATTTTTTCACATGACTAGAAATGGTTTTAATTTCATCTGAAAATTGTTCATATCCTTTGACCATTTATCATTTGGAGAATGGCTTGGATTCTTATAAATTTGAGTCAATTCTTTATATATTTTAGAAATGAGCTTTATCAGAACTCTAGCACATTTCCCCCCAGTTTTCTGCTTTCCTTCTAATCTTGGCTGCATTGGTTTTGTTTGTACCAAACCTCTTTAATTTAATGTAATCACAATGATCCGTTTTGCACTTCATAATGTACTTCACTTCTTCTTTGGCCATAAATCCCTTCCTTCTCCACAGATCTGAGCTAAACCATCCTTTGCTCTCCTAATTTGCTCATAGGATCACCCTTTATGTCTAAATCATGGACCCATTTCGAGCTTATCTTGGTCTATGGGTGTTAGGTGTTGGTCACTGGCCAGTTTCTACCACACCGCTTCCTAATTTCCAATAGTTTTTGTCAGGTAGGCAGCTGGGTGGCTCCCCAGCCAGGGATGCTGACATCACGGCCACCCCCATCTCCAGACCCACATTCCCCAGTGACCCCTCCATTTGCTCACCCCACCCTCAGCTGGTGTCCATTGCACTCTCCTCTGCAAGGCTGGGCTTTGTGATGAGCTCCAGACCCACCCTCCCACGCCAGGCTCCCAGTGCCCTTTGGGTAAACCTCAGTCTTCATTCTTCAGAGCTCGTAGGACTCCTGGTCAGGCGTCAGAGGAAGAAGCGGATGTTAAAAAGATGGACCTTCGGTTCAAGCATCCTGGAGCTCATTAAATGCCCTAGGGAGCCTGCTAGAACCCAGCCCTCTGCTCCACTTCTGCCCCTCATGGGCCCAGGTCACTGTCCCTTGCGATAGTGTCCAAGGGCTGACCCTCTGGACGTCCGAGGCGAGATGATGCACTTCTGCATCCACTTGGCCTGCCATGTGTGGATTGTGAAGCTGGATTCTCTTGAGTGAGCGTGTGTCATCTGTGGTGGGCCAGGGCCCGGCCCCAGAAACCCAGCGGAAGCGGAAGCCTCTGGGCTTATGGCCGGACCTGGTCTCCATGCTGAGCGACCTCGGTCCCCAAGGTCATCTTGGGATTGCTTCCTATGCTTCAAACATATACTCATATATGTGTACGTGCTGTCTCCCCTGTTTAGAAGAACCTTGCCATGTACACAGCAGAACACGAGAGAGGACTCATTATAAAGCAATGCATTTCCTTTGCAAGAAAACTTATAGACTAAATATTACACAGTGCTTTAAACTTTTCTTTGCTTCTTTGTTTTCTTTTGTTCTTTGCTGTGAACTTTTTGTTTTTTCCCCTCTTTCACTACCCCCCTGTCCTGAAGGAGACAATTAAATGTGGACAATTAAATGTGGGCATATGTGTGTGTGGGGAGGGGTTTGTAGCATTTTCCTTCAAAGGCCAACGACTTTCATATTTCTAAATCAATCAGCTCATCATTTCTTACATTACAGCAATATTCCAACCCATTCACATCCTTTCTGAGAGATTATCTCTGAAAGTTTTTTCTTAATTCTCTCTTTTTTTATTCTTAGTTGCATTGGTTTTATTTATACAAGAAAAATTTTAATTAAAATAATTGAAATTATCCATTTAACTCACTAATGCTTTCACCTTATAATATAGTTTAAGATCTGATATTGCTGAATCTCCTTCCTTTGTATCTTTTTCCCTTGATTTCTTTGAAGTTCCTGACCTTTTGTTCTTTCAAATGGACTTGGTTATTTTTTCTAGTTCAGCAAGGTAACTTTTTAGTAATTTGATTGAGATGACATTGAATAAATAGGTTATGTAAAATTGTTATTTTCTTATCACATTGGCTTAACCTACCCATGAAAAACAGACATCATTCCTATTTGTATACAAATTTTGCCACATTTATGTTCACATAGCTCCTGTGTATCTGTCCTGGCAGATTTACTCTCAGGTACTCTGTACAGTGTAGGTATTTTAATGGTCTAAAACAGTATTAAATATTATTATTATCTAGCAATTATTAATATAATAATTATATAAAATAATAATATAGTGATCAATTATTATTAATGATTCTTATATATTTATTATTATAATACAGATTAAATAAAACAGTGTGGTTTCCCTATTTTTTCTTTTGATCAAGTCAATTCCCCCCACACAATAAAGTCCACTCCTGCCTTTTATTTTGCCTTTTTGTATGTCTCTCATTTTGTGTTTCCTCAAAGCAATATATTGTTGAATTCAGATATTTAATCTGGTATCAGTTTCCATTTTATGGGTAAATTTGTCCCATTTGCATTCTAAGTTACAATTACTTATTGTGTTTTTTCCTCTTGTTATTTTTTTCTCTCTATCCATCTCACCCTATTTACCCTATCCCTTCTCACTCTTCTGCTTTTCTTTTACCTGTTACTTTGCCTTCCTATTTCTTTACCAAATAATCCTTTAAGAATCCTTCCTTATCCTCTCTCCCCAACTCGATTCCCTTGTTACTTATTTCTTTATATATTTAGAAGAATTTTATATTTTTCTAGATATGGATGTTACCTCTTTAAGCTCTTCTTGATGAGAACAAGGTTCCAACGATACCCACTCTCCCACGTACTAGCTTCTACTGTATCAAGTCTTCCTTTAATGCCTCATTTGTATGAGATAACTATTCCTTTTTATCTCTCCCTACGCAGTAATTTTTTAGAATCACCCCATTATGCACAGTTCAGCCAAAGCCTTTCTTTCAAACTATTCAAATAATTTTGACAGTAATAAGAATACTGATAAAATTTTTAACATATTTGACCTTATTGAGTCTCTTATAATTGGTCTTTGATGCTTACCTTATAGTTCTCCTGGATCTTATATGTCAAATTTTCCATTAAATTCTACTTTTATCACAAATACCGGGAAGTCTTCCAATTCATTATATGTCCTTCCCTTCCCCCTATTCAGAATCATGCTTAACTTTGCTGGATTACCCTCGGTTGTAACCCTAACTCTTTTGCTTTATGGAATATCGTGTTCCAAAGCCTATGCTTCTTCAATGTAGCAATTGTTAGGTTTTGTGTAATCCTTATTGTAGCTCCATGATATTAATATTTTTGTCTTGTTGCTTGCAATATTTTCTCCTTAACAGGTGAACTTTGAAACTTGGCTATGATTCCTGTAAGTTTTCCTGCTGGAACCTCTTTCAGGTGGTGATGGGTAGATTTTTTCTTAATTCTGCTTTGCCCTCTTTTTCTATAACTTCAGGACAATTTTCCTTGATCATTTTTTATAACATTATATCAAGCTTATTTTTTATCATGATTTTCAGGTAATCTGACTGTTCTTATATTATTTCTCAATTAGATCAGTTGTTTTTTTGATGGGATGTTTTACATTCTTTTCCATTTTTTCATTCTCTTGACTTAGTTTTATTATTTTTGGTGTCTTAGAATGTCATTACCTTCCCCCTGCCCAATTCTACTTTTCAAGGAATTATTTTCTTACTTGGGTTTTTGATCCTCTCTTTTCAATTAATTGACTTTCTTTTTTACAATTTTCTTGATTTCCTTAGATTGTTCTTATTCCCCCCCCCCATTTTCCCTTTGATCTCTCATATTTGATGTTTAAAGTCCTTTTTAAGTTCTCCCAAGAACTCTTTTTTTGGCTTGGATCCATTTGACATTTCTCCTTAAAAAAAATAGTGACTTGTAAATTTCCATTATCTTCCTCTGAGTATGAGTATGAACCCAGATTTTCTCTATTCCCATAGTAGCTCTCGATGGTTGGGATCTTTCTCCTTTGCTTACTCATTTTTATTTTATTATTATTATTATTATTTTAGCAATTATTAGTGTGTTTACGCTTTAGTCCGAAGGCATGGGGCAGGACGCCCCCTCCTCCGTTCCTTCTCACTGTTACTTTCTGAGGTCTGTCTTGGGACTCAACCTTGGGTTTTCTCTCCTTTCCAAAGCCACAGCGAGGGCCCCTCAGCTACACCTTCCTGCAAATGCTCTGGCTCCCTGGTCTGTCCCTCGGGTGGCTGCAAAGTAGCGCTGTCCTTGGTGCCCCAGAACTGAAGTTAAGTCCTCTGCTCTCCTGCAAGTGTCCACGGCCAGCAGGGTCCCTGCCCCTCGCCAGGGCCCTCACCAGGCATGAGATAACTTGTCCCCCCCCCCCCACAACAACCCAGGCCACGTGGGCTCAGGCCGGCTGGGTTGGTCAGCCCTCTGCCGTCCTTCAAGCTCCTCCTGCTCAGCCTTCAGACCCCTTCCCTAGCCTTGCGGCAAAAGTTCCCGAGGCTGAGGCTGCCCCGGGGGCAGCCTCAATGTGGACCTGAGTCTGCAGGAGGTGTTTGCCCTCGCACCTCTGCGCCCGGAGGTGAGTCCTTCCTGGGATCCTCTCAGGTTTGGAGGACAACGGACCCTCCACAGTCCTCCCGAGGCGGTTCTGTTCTGCTGAGGTGGAAATTTGGAGCGTTTCTGACCTGGCGGGCCGTCTTCCCAGACTGGGCCATCGATGGAAGCGCCGAGGCAGGGCTGCCTTCAGCTTTCTCTTTGTCCCCGGAGGGGGCAGAGGCCGGGCCGCGCCAGGGCCTTCGGAAGGCCTGGGTGAGCGAGTGCGCACCCGCGGCCCGGACGCTTGTGCTTCGTCCCTTGTTTCCAGGGGGCCGGCGGCGCCATCCCGGGCCACACGGTAAATGCATGAATCGGGTGTAAGTGAGAGAGAATTGTCTCATCGTTGGAGTCCATTGGCAAGGAGGAGCCGGGATGGGGGGGATGGGCCGGAATGGGGGGAATGGCCCTGGATGGGGGGGATGGCCCAGGATGGGGGGGGGGTGACCTGGGATGGGGAGTGACGGCCAGGGATGCAGGGGCTGACCTTGGGCCTGCTTCTCGCGCCTCCCAGCTCCTGCAGCAGCCGCCTTCTCTACCTTGGGAAAGTTGGCACCCCCAGCTCCCAGGGGGTTTGAGACCCCCGACTACCCTCCCTTGGGCCAGCCCTCCTGCCAAGCTGGCTTTAGCAGGTGTCGCTGTGGTGACTGGAAGCCCAAGTGAGAGCTGGGGACACCCAGGAGAGAGGGGGATGGGCAGCACCAGTCCTCCGATCACCCCAAGATACACCCCGGACTGGTCTGCGGTTCCCATCACCCTGGCACCCTGGAAGGGAGTCTCTCCCTTCCCTCGACTCCATCTCCCTGATGACCTTTGTGTACCCCCCTCCCCCACCCCTGTTCTGGGACAAAAAAGTCAAGGTGGATTCCGGACCTACTGTGTGCAGAGCATCCAGTCAGGCCCCAAGAGAGGGCCGAGTTTCAAGAGAACTGGCTCCTTGGCCCTGCCTTCATCTCAACTCTAACACTGGGCAACAAGCCCTGTTCCCCTTCCCCCCCGCCAAGATGTGCCAGCCGTGTCCAATGTCCCATTAAAAGGGTCCCATCCACTCCGAAGCGGGTTGGAAACGTCCGTGGCCCAGCGGGGGCAGGAGGGCCACATGAGCCTGGGGAAGGGGCTCAGCAGAGACTCGCGTGGGGTGGAGGCTTCCCCCTGCCAGGGCCAGCCTGAGGGGCGGTTCTCTGGGACTCGCGGAGACCTGGCTCTGGAAAGGTCGGAGCCCCCCCCACCCCCTGGCTCTCTGTCCCTCGGGCCTCTGGTTGCATCCCGCTGGGGCTGGGGAGCTCACTCCTGCTCAGACCCTCGCAGCCCCAGCTTTGGCACCGGCCCAGGCCTCCGGAGCCCGGTGTGGGGCTGAGCTCCGTGGAGGCCACCGGGGGCTGAGGCCCGGGCCATCCCCCTATCTCGGCGGCCAGATGCCCGGGGCGGCGCCCGCCTCCTGGCCTGGAGCTGGTGTCAGCCGTGATCTCCCCGCCAAGGGAGAGATAGGAGCGGCCCCTCCCTGTGAGGAGCCACGTGGGCGCGGGCTCGGGCTCCTGGGCCTCTGGCCAGCCCTGTCTCCCTCTTTCTTGTTTCGGAATGACTTGGAAGGGGGTGGGGGGGGGGGCTGTGGGCCTGGGGTCACTTGCCGTAGGGTGGAGCTGCCCGGGGTGCGGGGCACGTGTTTCCAGGGGGGGGGGTGGAGGAAAGGGAGGGGAGGGGGAGGTTGCCCCCCACCCCGCCTTTCAGCAAAGGGGGGTCCAGGCGCCCCACCTCCCCCCTTTCCTCTCCACACTTGTGCCACTTGTCCTCCCCCCCTTGCTCCTCTGCCTTTGCCCCTCCCCCCAGACAAAGCTGGACAATTGTCATTTCTCAGGTTTCAGACACTTAAGCGCTGTGTGACTCTGGGCAAGTCATTTAGCACCTGCCTGCCTCGGTTTCCTTATCTGTAAATTGGGAGTAATAATAGCACCTGTTTCCCAGGGTTTCTGTGAGGATCAAATGTGATAACACTCTTAAAGCTTTAGTAGTAACAAAGGTTGTTTTTCCTCCCCAATCCAAGTATTTTTGGTTTTTAATTTTTCAGAATAGTGGGTCGGGTCAGGCCACTTTCGGGATCTCTGTCCGCCGAGCTAGAGTCCAAAGGCCCAGGAAGGCCAAAAAACGTCAGACTGGGCTGGGGAGGGAAGAGGAGGGAGGGGCCCCCGGGAAGGGCGTTGGGGGTTGGGTGTAGGGAGAGAGTGTCGGTGGGAGGGGGACCCATGGCCCTGGGGTTTCCCAAGGGGGGAACCAGGTGCTGTTATGGGGGGGTTCCCAAAAATGGAAATGCAGGGAGGCAGGGCCAAGGTGGGGTGCCATGGGAGGAGGGCCCAGGAGGGGGGGGAAGGCTGCAGGGAGGAGGGAGGGCCTGCCACCCAGGAGGGGCCCAGGAGGCTGAGGGTGCCCGGGGCTGAGGAGGCAGGGGCCCAGGGGTTGGGAGGGGTGGCGCTGCAGGGGCAGGAGGCCGAGGGTGAAGGCTGCAAGGCCCAGGAGGCTGAGGGTGCCAGCTGCAGGAGGCAGGGCCCAGGAGGCTGAGGGTGGCCGCTGCAGGGGGCAGGAGGCCGAGGGTGAAGGCTGCAAGGCCCAGGAGGCTGAGGGTGCCAGCTGGGAGGAGGGGCCCAGGGAGGTTGAGGGGGCGGGGGCAGGAGGCCGGGGTGAAGGGTGCAAGGCCCAGGAGGCTGAGGGTGCCAGCTGCAGGAGGCAGGGCCCAGGAGGCTGAGGGTGGCCGCTGCAGGGGGCAGGAGGCCGAGGGGGGCTGCAAGGCCCAGGAGGCTGAGGGTGCCAGCTGCAGGAGGCAGGGCCCAGGAGGCTGAGGGTGAAGGCTGCAGAGGCAGGAGGCCGAGGGTGCCTGCTACACCCAGGAGGCTGAGGGTGCCAGCTGCAGGAGGCAGGGCCCAGGAGGCTGAGGGTGGCTGCTGCAGGAGGCAGGAGGCCGAGGGTGAAGGCTGCAAGGCCCAGGAGGCTGAGGGTGCCAGCTGCAGGAGGCAGGGCCCAGGAGGCTGAGGGTGGCCGCTGCAGGAGGCAGGAGGCCGAGGGTGAAGGCTGCAAGGCCCAGGAGGCTGAGGGTGCCAGGCGGGGCAGGAGGGGAGGGGGCCCAGGAGGCCGAGGGTGGGGCGCAAAGCCAGGAGGCTGAGGGTGCCAGCTGCAGGAGGCAGGGCCCAGGAGGCTGAGGGTGAAGGGCAAGGCCCAGGGAGGTGAGGGTGCCGGCCAGGAGGCAGGGCCCAGGAGGCTGAGGGGTGAAGGGGCGGGCAGGGGGTGAGGGGGCCAAGGCAGGGCAGGGCCAGAGGCTGAGGGTGCCAGCTGCAGGAGGCAGGGCCCAGGAGGCTGAGGGTGGCCGCTGCAGGAGGCAGGAGGCCGAGGGTGAAGGCTGCAAAGCCCAGGAGGCTGAGGGTGCCAGCTGCAGGAGGCAGGGCCCAGGAGGCGAGGGGGCGCCCAGGGGCGGAGGCCGGGGGTGAAGGGGCAAGGCCCGGAGGCTAGGGTGCCGCCCGGGGCAGGGGCCCAGGAGGCCAGGGGGGGCGCCTCCAGCCCCCGCTGCCTGGCACAGAAGGGAATTTCTTTCCAGCCCCGGGTGGGCTGTTTCCCCCCCCCGCCCGTTCTCGGGGGCCCTCCCAGGGGTGCCCCAATAAGCCTTTTGGCCCCGATAGCGGGGGGGGGCCCAAACCCCAATCCCCCCCGCCCCCCCTCAGGAGCCCGGGATCCCTCCCTTTCCCCAACCCAGGGTGGGGCTGCCTTCTGGTGGGACAACCCGCCCAGCTCGGGCCCTCCCTGGGGTGCTTTAATATGGCTTGGCTTGTGGGCCCCTGGGGAGGGGGTTGCCCCCCTTTTCTCCCCGTCTTCCCCTTTCCTCCTCTTGCCTTCCCCCCCACTCTGCTAAAAGAGGGAAACCAACTGGATCCGCTTACTGACAAACCGCCCTGATTTTGCTGCTGCTCTTCCTGTGTCAGCAGGAGAGCCTGGAATGCCGGCCTCAGAGCTCGGGCCCTGCCCCTTCACGTGTGACCTTGAGCCTCCAAATTATTTTCCGGTCATCCTTGGCTCTGCGTCCCTTGGCAAAGCTCCAGCTCTTCCGGAAAGCCGGGGCCCTGACCGCCCCTCTCGCTGGCTGGGCCCGCCGGGCCTCCCCTCCACAGCACTAGCGGAGGCTCTGGTCACTGCCCGGCATAAGGTGGCTTGGGCTCCCTACTGGCCTCCAACATACCCAGAGTCTCACTGGCCCGAGGTAGTGGGCCTTCCTCCCCTGGCTCTTCCTCCGCAGGGGATGCGGGCAATCGGCCAATCAGTGCTTCACTCCGAGTAGGTGACACGATGCTCCGCCCACACAGGGGAGACAGTCAATAAAGCCGAGGTGCGAACAAGGGGCGGGGCTCGCGCCGCCCGAGGCTTTCCATGGGGGGCCGGAGGGAGCCCAGACTGGCCAGGCCCCCGGGTTGGCTATGAATGAGCCAGGACTGGGGCCGGGGAATTGGGCCTGAGAAACAACTGCTGGGGGGGGGGGGGGGGGGGGGGGGGGGGAGGGGGGGGGGGGAGGGGGGGGGGGGGCGGGGGGGGGGGGGGGGGGGGGGGGGTAAGGGAGGCGGAGAGCTGCCCTCGCCCCCGTCTGAGCCTTAGCCAGGGAGAACCTGGGAACTTGGGGGGGGGGGCGGGCTTGGGACTTCTCCCTGTCCCAGTCCTGCCTTAGGAGCCGGAGGAGAGGCGGCTCCCAGAGGCCCAGCGGAAAACCGGAGAAAGGCTCCTGGAGCGCCCCCGGGGGTGGAGAGTCGCCCCTTGCCACATGTCCCCATGTCCCGGCATGAGACAGGCTGCAGAGTGGGGGGCGCTGACCAAATCAAGGAGCCCAGAAGTGTCCTGCCCCCGGCCCATCGGTGGTGTTGAGTCCGTACCAACCGCTAGTGATTGTGGGAAACGCCCCAGTGGGGCCCGGGAGCTACGGCTACAGAGCCCGGCCGCGGAGCATTTTGTCATGTCCCTGTGCCTCCTGCAGAATCTAGGCCCCCAATGAACGGGCGTTAAATGTACTTAAGGGGAGCGCTCTTGGAGGAGCCCTTCTTTAGGGCTGCTGGTCATGTGTATTTGTGCAAGTGTGGATAAGCGTGAGTACGCAATATGTATAGTATGCACGCTTACCCCAGATAGAGAGACAGACAGACAGACGGAGACAGACGGAGGTGGGTGTTGATGCAGGTTATCTCTGCATATACGGGTTGTCACACGTGTGTCTGAGCACGTACTGTAAGCCCCTGTGGGCCTGGGAGCTTCTTTAGGAGCATGGATGTGAATGAATGGCTGCGTGTGAGTGAATGGGAACTCTGGCCACGGAGAAGCACTGGGGTCGCGGATGCCTTCCCGACTCGCCCTCATCCAGAACGGGAGGAGCCCCAGGTGAGAGGGGCACAAGCCCTCCCTTTGCTGGACAGGCCAGGCCCTCCTCCCCAGAAGGCTCCAGGACGGGGGGCAGAGCCGGCTGGCGGACTCCTGTTATGGCGATGGGGAAGCTTATCTATATTAAATCGTTGGTGCCTGGGGGTTGGCGAAAGAGACTCAGGAAATGAGACTGGAAACCGTCAGTGAGGGGGCCTGATAGATAACAGATGTCAGCCGGGCTCACGCTCACATAGCTGAGATCACAGGCCCAATGAATGGCCGATTGTTCTCCCTCCCCGGGGCCTTAGAGGCTAATAAACGGACCAAGGAGTCAGTCAGAGACTGAATGGGACCGGGCAACGGGGCACCCAGGCTCGCCCGGCCACAACCACCCTTGGGTGGGCCCACGCTGCAGATGTTGGACTCCCCTCAGTGGGACCGAAGAGCTATAAACTGAGTCGGCTCAACATGGAGAACGGCAGACAGGGCACTTAACTGTAAGCCGAGACCGACTGCAAGCAATCCATCACAAACAAGATGGCGCAACCCGAGGAGGAAGGATAATCAGACCTCAAAAGCAAGCGCCACGACTTCCTAAAGACGTTGTGGCAATGAAAAGTAAATGGTCGAAAGGAGGAGACCCAAAGTTCTTGAGATCATCTCGGCCAGCCCGAAAAAACAAGCCCATCCTGCTGTAGGGGGAGTGAGGGACGATCGGGGGCCGGGCGCGCCCCTCCCTCTGTCCGATGTGAAGCGTCCGAGAGGAAGGTCCCAACATGCTGGCGTTCCCATGGGATGGTCAGACATGAATGGGTGGAAATCTGAACTGTTGGAAATGGCTGGAATCTCAGGGCCATTAGAGCACTGACTTATCAGTAGTCATCAAAGTTCTCTCAATTTCTTTCTTTTAAAAATATTTACTTAAATGTAAATACAAAATGAGAAAAAACAAAATAGAAAAAGAAAGAAAAAGGAAAACAAAACAAAACAAAAACAAAGGGGGAGGGGGGGGAGATTGTCATCTACCCAGCAGAATATCAAGGAGAATTCAAAATATATAACAATACATTTCCATTTAAAGAAAGCATATATAATAATAGAAAAGATTGCATACCCGAGGGTCCATCTTTTCTTTGCTTCCTTATAAATTATTCTTTTGTTGTCGCTTTTTACTTTATTTTCCCTCCTTTCATCCCCACCACATCCTCCAAGTGGGCTCCAGTTAAGCATGGATATATTTATACATTACATACATATATATTCACACCCACATCCATCCATTCATTTCTATGCATACACCGACCTGCATAAATACAAATGCACATATATAATATGCATTTACACATATGAATACATGCGTCTAAAACAATATTAATATGGCTGACATAGTGCAGATTTCTCTCTTGATTGAATTTTTAAGTTTGGCTTTGAGATCAATGACTATTAGCCCTGCTTTTTTTCTAATAAAGTCTACTCCTCATCCTGTTATAGTGTTTGTGAATGTCTCTTATTTCCTATCCCCGCTAAGCTTCTACTTCGATCCCAGCTCCCGTGTATCCCTCTAGCTTTTCATTTCTTGTGGGATACAACTGGCTTAGAATTGATTCTCCCTCCATTGTGAAAGATAAAACGCTCCATTTTCTTGATGATTCTTTGAAAGTTAGATTGGAAATCACAAGGCAAGAAAGGCAGCACAGAGTTTATCCCCTCCTAAGTCATCCAGAAGAGACTCTCATCTCAAACAACAAGACTTAAAGAGAGTCCTTTCCACCTTGTGGGGGGCTTACTTTTAAGGCTCCATCCCCAACCTCCCCCTGTTTCTCCCAGAAGCACCATGACAATGGCCGTGCTCCCTTGGCCCCGTTGTTAGTTACTGTTCAGTAATCCCAGAGATCCTTTTATTCCTCCTCTCCCTAGACGGACCCAGCTCTCTAGCAATTAGGTAGGTTATCCAAGCCATTGACAAAGGTGTTAGATGGCCCGGGGCAAACGCAAACCCTTGGGGGTTCTCCACTGTAGACCGCTCTCCCAGCTCATGATGAATCATTAATGAGTCTTGGAAGCAGCCTTTCAGCCAGACCCAAATGCATCTTACTCTGTTATTGTCCAGCACACGTCCATCTCCCCGTGTGTTCCAGAATATTGGAAAGAGAGTTTATCAAAGAGGGAGCGATGAGACGTGGACCTGTAATTTGACTGACGTCCTGCTCAAACACAGCGCCACCATAGCTACAGCGTTCCCCTCAATTACCGATTTGGTGATTCTGTTTAAAAAGAAGATTAACTTGTTATGGACAGTTTCGAGAGCAAGAAATCACCTTCCCATTCTAAATAAAATTTTATTTTTACTCCGAACAAATAACTGATAGAATGAGCATTTCCATTTCCCTGACGGGCCAGAAAAAACATTACACCAGAGACTGCCACTTCCTCTCGGGCACAGCTTGCTTTCCTTTTAAATACATATGAAGATTAGCCTGTCTCTTGCCTAGACTTTCCCCTGCTTTTCCTTCTGTTCTTTTCTTCCCATTTTAGAAATGAAGATGCCTTAGTGAACCTTTTTCTTTTTATCTTATCAGTTTGTAATGAATTATCTGTGTCTGTTGCAAATCTGCCTCCCCTTGTCCTCCTACCCCTCTTGTTCTCATGGAAAAGGAAAACAGAAAACCAGAACTCTTCTTTAATAAATATGTGGGCTCAAGAAGAACAAATCCCCATTGGGCGTGGCCCAGGATGTAGGCCGCATCCCTGCGGCCGTAGCCAGCTTCCGCACGGGTCCTCGGGGAGCCTCGCTGGGAGAAATCTGAAGCCGTCCTACGCCTCGTTATGGTTCTCTAACCTATTCTCCTGGTTCTGCTCACTTCGCCTTCCATACAAGTCCTCCCCGGCGCTCTCCACCCGTCGCACGCTAAGGGGAGCGAGCATTTTTGCCAGGGGATGCCGGGATTGGGGAGGGAGAAAGTCTTCCCGCGGAAAGAGCCGCCTGACTTGGTGAGGAAGGATTCTGGGAGGTGGCGGTGAGGTGGAGGTCTTCCAGGAGTGGGGCAAAGGCACGGAGGTGGAGGATGGAGGCTCACGGCAGAACGGTGACCTGGGAGCTGATACACCTGGCTGCTTCTCGCCAGCTGGAGACGCCTACCTGGCCCAACACCCCCGCTAGCCAGCATCCTAGAGAGCGCCTCGTTTTCACGGCTGAACTCCTGGAGGAGACCCCCGGGAACGGGGACCTCCACATCCTCTTTTCTTAACTCCCTACAGTCTGGCTTCTGCCCTCACCCCCCACCCAAGATGACTAATGGCACTTCATGGCCGAATCTCCGTCTTCATTCTCCTTGATCCCTCTGTGGCTTTTGCCAGGGCTGATCTCTCTCTCCTCTCTTGGGTTTTTTGTGACACTCCCCTCTCCTGCTTCTCCTCCTATTTTTCCGAGCGTGGCTTCTCCTGCAGTACCTTCACCCAGGTCAGAATCACCGGCAGGAGCATCCCCGACACCCCGGTCCCAGGCCCTCTGTCTTCCTCTGTACTATCTCAGGTAGTGATTTTATCAACTTCCAGGAACACGATCATCACCAGCCCCGACAGACAGTCTAGTATCTCCTCTGGCTACCGGACATTTCAAACTGGATGTTCCCCAAACCTCTAAAATTCAACATATTCAAGATAAAACTCATTCTCTTTCCCCCAAACCCTCTCCTGTCCCCAACTCCTCATTATTCTCGAGGGCACCATCCTCCTCCTCGTCATCAAGGCTCACAATTTCTTTATCACCTTTCCCTTGTCCCTCACTCTCCCCCCAACTATCCAATCTGTTATCACACCTGGTAATTTTTAAACAACTAAATGCCATTTTTCCTAAACGTTCCCTTCTCTCACTCGTGTAGCTGCAGATTTGTGGAGACCCTTTTTAGCTCAGTCCTGCTTGGGTCTCCCCAGCTTGGTCTCTTCTCACTCCTTTCTTTCAAAATGATCTCACTAAAGCACACATCTGATCCTATCATCCTTTGAGTGGATAACCGCTAGTGGCTCCTATTAGAAAATTGACTTTTAAAGCCCCTTAATAACACGGCCCCTTCTTACCCTTTCCCTCCACATTTTCCACAATGCAATGACATCCTCAGGGGATAACATCCTCTTGCCCTATAACCCAGAGGATCTCAGCCAGTTCTTGTGTGAACAGTGGGCCCCTCACTTGTAAATCTCAGCAGGAGCAGACTCAGCACCGGGTGCTTTGACACACTAAAGGGCTTCGGCTGGAGAGGGAGTGATTTCAGCCTGAGGTGGACGGTGAGCCGCTTGGGCACTGATTGACAGTTTCCTGGGAACACCTCGCAAGTGTTCAGCCCATCTTTCTAGGATCAGGCCTTTATCTTTAATCTGCACTGAGTAGTTGAGATGCCACCCGGGTCTTTGGGGCATAAACAGCTTTGAGGGCTCCATAAAAGCATTTGGACACTCTCTCCGGGTTTCATTTGTGCTTTACTTTTGATGGAGTTAAATGCTGCCTTCTTAGAGAAGGCTGAATTACCCTGCTGGATCACCCTGTGGAGCGCTGCTTTTTCTTTTAGCAGGGAAGGCAAAGTAAACATAAGGAGGCAGTGGAAGGACCAAAGCCACCCAGAAGTCAAGGAGGGTGAAGACAGAGAAAACCAGACTTGGCAATGAAGTGATTCTTAGGGGAAATGAGCCTTCAAGAAAGGATCGGGGCGTCACTAATAGGAGCTGGTGGCCAAACACTTTATGTTATGTCTCATTCGAGCCTCCCAACAACCTTGTGAGATAGATGCTGTTAACTTCATTTTACAGATTAGAGAGATTAGTTCCTTTGTCTGTGGTCACCCAGCTAGTAAGAGTCAGAGGTGGCTTATATATAAGAAGCACACTGAAATACAAAAATATCCACATAGATAAAATACAGAACTGGAAGAGAATCTGGATTTTTCAGCTGAAGCAAAAGTGCCAGGGGCAGCAATCGGGAGCTCAGAAAATGCAAAAGCAAAAGAAGATAAGCAAGGAAACAACATTTTGTAAAAGCCCTCAGAGGCAATGATGTAATAACCAAAAATTGTACAGCTTTGAAAAAAGCCTCATTTCTCAAATATATATTGGGTGTAGATCTATGGCAAATTTATGAAAATAAGAGCCATTTCCCATCTGCTAAATTGTCAAAAGATCTAAAGGATAGTTTTCAGAAGAAGGAATCAAAGCTATATACAATCATAGAAAAAATATTCTAGGCATCAAGGTAGTTCAGTGGGTAGAACACTGGGGCTGAAGTCAGGAAAACCCGAATTCAAATCCAGCCTCAGACACTTACTAGCCACGCAACCCTATAGAAATCACTTATCCGCTGTTTGCCTTAATCCACTGAAGAAAAAAGTAGCAAACTGCTCCAGTATCTCTGCCAAGAAAACTTTATGGACAGTATTGTCGGGATCTGGTCTCTGAGGTTATGAAAAGTCGAACAGCCTAATGACTGGGAAATTGCTGAATTGCCTTTGGAGTTGTGAACCAGACTAATCATTCCGGAGAGCGATTTGGAACTACACCCAAAAGGCTATATAGCTGTTCAGCCTTCGAGCCAGCAATGTCCCTGGGAGAGATAGTGCTGTATCCCAAAGAGATCCAAGAAAAAAAGCCTCTGGGTACAAACATTTTCATAGCAGCTCTTCTAGGGGTGGCAAAGAATGGGAAATTAAAGGGATGCCCATCGATGGAGGGATGTCCGAACAAGTTGTGACATATGTGATGGAATCCTACTGTGTCGTAAGAAAGGACAAAAGGGATGATTTCAGAAAAATCTGACAAGACCTAAACGAACGAATGCAAAGTGAAAGGCAAAGAACCAGGAGACCGTTGTGCACAGAAGCATCGACATTGTAATGATGATCAACTTGATGTCAATGATGGAAGCTTTGCTCATTCTGAGCACTACAGTGACCCAAGATAATTCCAGAAGGCTCATGATGAAAAAGTATTCTCCACTGATAAAGTATAATTTTCTCACTTTCTTATATTTCTTGCTTATTATTTTGCAACATGGTTAATATGGAAATATGTCCTGCATGATTTCACATATATAATTTCACATTTTGCTTCCCTTCTCAAGAGTGGGAGAGGATTCGGAACTCAAAATTTAAAAGCAAAAGAATGTTTAAAAAATATAGTGAGGGGGGCAGCTAGATGCAGTGTTTAGCATACCAGTCCTGAAGTCAAAGGGACCTAAGTTCAAATATGACCTCAAGACATTTACTAGCTAGGTGACCCTGGACAAGTCACTTAACCCCAATTGCCTTGCCAAAAAAATTTATATATATATATATATATATATATATATATATATATATATATATATATACATGTATGTATATATAGAAATGACGAGCAGAAAAAAAATTTAAAAAAGAAAGAAATGACGAGCAGATTGATTTCATAAAAACTTGAAAAGACTCACATGAACTGCTGCAGAATGAAGTGAGTAGAACCAGCAGAAGGTTGTACACAGGAACAGCGAGGTTGTTCCGTGAAAAACTGAAAATGACTTGGGTCTTCGGAGCAATACAATGACTCAAGGCAATCCTAAAGGACTAATGGTGAAACATACCATCTGCCTTTAGAGAAAAAAACTGATATTGTCCCAATACAGATGGAAGCATATGATTTTTCACTTTCTTTTTTTCATTTTTTTTAAAATTTGAATCTTCTTGTACAAAATGACTAATTTGGAAACGTTTGCCATAATTGTACATGTATATATCCCACATCTGATAAAGGATGAGGGAGAGGAGAGAGTGATAGAATTTGCAACTCCACTTTAAATAAATGTTTAAAAATTGTTTTAACGTGTAATTGGGGGGAAATAAAATATTATATATTAAAGACCTGAAAAAAAGGAGATACAAAGAAGGGAAGCAAGAAAAGGTCTAAGAGTTATAAAAGTGCCATGAGCCATAGAGCTCAGAATGAGCTGGAGTTGGCAGGAAAATTAAAAGTAATAAAAAGGGTTTTAGAAAAGTTCTACTGGGAAAAAGGAGAATTAAAGGAGAGAGGATGAGACCGCTAATTCTGGTGATAAACCAAAAGTAACAAAAAGGGTTTTAGAAAAGTTCTATGGGGGAAAAGGAGAATTAAAGGAGAGAGGATGAGACCTACTTCTGGTGATTGGGAGGACCGGTAGGACACAAGAGGGAGAAGGTGGAACTGGTCGGTCACTCGTGATTTTGCTTGTTTTCCCCGCCAATGAAAATGGCCTCTGGGTCAGAAAGAATAGAGCAAACACTGACCACAAGGAGTTTATGGCGAGATTGAGAGGAAATCCCGAGGAGTTTCTGTACACCTGTGTGAGCCGGAGTTCCCTGGTCCAGGTGTCCCCGTTCTGTGGCAATAAGGGAGCTGTGCTGAGCTCCCTCGGTGATGGCCGGACACTGTGGCTGAGGGGGGAGTGACCGCAAGACTGACCCTGGAGTCTCACAGATTCTGGCCTGCACCTCTCGGGCCAAGCTCTGAGGGCACCGCAGGTGGGCCGGAGGCCGTTCCCAGGCCACCGCCATGACTTTGATTCCCGGTGATTTCTGCAGCAAAGCACTGGGCTAATGAATATCTGAAAAAAGAAGCCGCCTCCCCAAGAACACGGCCTGCCGGACTAATCCCACCTGTTCCTCCGACAGGGCGGCGGGCGGGTGGATTACGGACAGAGAACGCGGCCGACGTTCAGCTCGATTTAGCGCCGCGTTTCATGGCGTTCCTCAGACTATTCTGGGGGGCCAGAGAACGGCACGAGCCGGCTGCGCGTCCAGCCAGCGCTGAATGATTGAGTGGCTCCGGTGTGGAAGGAAGTCCCCAGCCGCGGGGGAGCCTCAGGGACCCGCTCTTGACCTTGTGCCGTCGAACATTAATTTTGTCAGTCGCTTGGACGGGGGCCTAGATCGCAGGCTTGTTACACACTCACAGAAGCTGGGGCAGCCGGTGGCGTTGGGATTCGGAGCGTGGACATCTGAGCCAGCCAGGTGAGCTTTGCTGTGTCCTCCGCCGGAGCACGAACAGGCACGAGATGGTGAAGGGGGGGAGAGGAAGGGGTCGGAGCAGCTTGAAACAGAGATGAAGATTTGAAGCTCAGAAAAAATTAAAAACAAAAAACAAAAAGCCCAAAATAATCAAACAAACAAACAAAAAGATGCGAAACCGGAGAGCTCCGTGTGAACCAGCAGCACAATCGGGGAACTCCAGAGGCCGACGTTCCCCGGGGCCAGGTGCGAGGGCCGGGTCGGGAAGCTCCGGTGCCTCCTCACAGTGTCCAGGTGGGCCCCGATATCTAAATCAGTGAAGGGATGAGACACCAACCTGGGTTATTCTGGTTTATTGATCAATCAGCAATATTTGTCAAGTACCTACTGTGTGTCAGGCAACCTACTATGTGTTATGATAGAGAATATGTTATAGAGCTTGCGCTGAGAACTAAGGATTTTGGGGGGCATCCAGTCTGAGGCACCTCCACTTTATAGATGGAGAAACTGAGTCATGGAACTCAGTTTGCCCAGAATCACACAGCTAGTAAGTGAACTCAAGTCTTCCTGAAGCTAAGCTCTAAGCTGTGCTAGAGGGCTCCTCCAAGAAAAACACATGCCAGCTGATCTGGGGGAAAAGACATAACTTCTGGGGGACCAGAAAGACTTCCCAGAGAACACGGGGCTGAGCTGAGCTCTGAACGGGCATCTGACCAATGAAAGACTGAGCACACGATACAGTCACCGTGTGCTGGGAGAGGGGAGGAGGACGCGGGGTCTCGGCCTAGAGGACAATCCTGGGAACCACAGCCAGAACACCCCAAGCTTCCCTAATTCAGAGATCCTAACCCTGGAGGACAGCACCACAAAGGGAGCAGAAGCCAGAGAGGAACATCTCCCGCAGGAGAGAGCAGAGAATGGGGTCAAAGCGGCCGGAGATGAGGCAAAGGGCCGACCCTTCCCAGCTCAGGTCCCGGGGCTGGGATCTTCAGTTTTAATGGGGAGCCTCTTGTATCTCCTGGCTGACCGATAATGAGAAACTCACTAGCAGCTGCACCCGGGCAGGGGGCCGGGGCTGGGGCAGCTTCCTTGCTTTCCTGAAGGCACAGGAAGGGGCCTCAGGAGGCCCAAGGGCAGCCTCCCTTCCCCCCACGAGGGGCAGGTGCCCTGAGACCAGATGACCTACACAAGAGGGTCCCCTGAGGACCGGAGCACCCCTGGGGTGTGGCTCCCCAGGATGCTCTGGGTGCAGCCTGGGGGGCTTTAGCGCCAACCCCCCCCTCCAGGGTCACAGTCATTCACCAGTGACCCAATGGACACTTTACATCGCAGGGCGCATCGGGATCCTGCTGGCACCCTTGCCAGCTGTGGGACTGCTGCTGCCTCAGTTCCCTGTCCCACCTCTGCTCTGAATGTCCAGGGGATAATCCACAGAAGCATTCTGGGAGTTGTAAGGCGCTCTGCCCCCCAGCTTGTCAGTGAGTCTTGGGGTAGCTCAGCCAGGGCCTCTGGGAGCAGGAGGAGCCCGCGCCTCCTTTTCCAGAGGGAGGCCGGGGCCATCCCTCGGGCAGAGCTTGGGAGCCCCGGGCTGACCTGGAGTCTCAAACTGGCTGAGTCCTGGGACCCGGATCCTCAAGGCCCCGCTGGGAGCCTCTCGACTCACCAGTTAACTCTGGCTGGATCTCGACTTCCAAGTTAAGCTGGGAACACGCAAGGCCCGGGGGAGCCTCCTTGTCTCTTGGGGGTCAGAGGGTGAGCGTCGGTGGGCCCCGGGAACAGCCCCAGCCCTGGCTCAGGGGACCCCAACCGGGGCCACTCACAGGGAGGCCCCCATCCCCAGCCTCTGCAGCCGAGGCCGGCTGTGTCCTCAGAGACTAGAGGCCCTCCTTCGGCCTTGTCTTTGTTCCCATCACAAAGGGGGGTGTAGACATCAGGATGACAGCTCCGGCCTCCCAGTTACAGGCTTTCCCAGCTGGAGACGCCGCTGAACACGATGCGGGCCCTTGCCGGCCGGGTGAGGCAGAGGATGGCGGGACGCGCTTCGCTCCCTCGGGGGCTGACTCCTGCTGAGCTAGTGGGCCACTTAGACCCCCCCCCAGAGCCTCTTCAGATGCACTAAGTACCTAACTTTCATTTTTTTATTTCTTCAGGTGAATCCCCGAACCCGGGTTCGACTATATTTATCTTCATGCAGTTCTACACTAGGATAACACCGAGCATCTGTACAGCATTCGAAGGTTTACAAAGTGGTTTACAAAGATTTCCAATTGTGGGCATTCTGAGGGGGGAGGACCTCGGAGACAGCTTTGGGGGCTCCGAGTCCAGGCTGAGCCCAGGCTGCCCCACGAGCTCCGGTCCCCAGAAGCCGATAAGCACCAGGTGCTCGCAGGCGCCTCCCTTCGACAGTGGTGGTTCGGGCGGTTCCAGGGCTCGAGTCCGAGGCAGCCGATGATGGGGACCGCCCGCAGACCTCAGGCCCTGCCCCATGGAGAAGGCCCCCGGAGCCCGGCTCATCCGAGCAGCGAGCAGAGGCGCCGGCGTCCCCTGCTCGGAGACAGACGGCGGCCCCCCACCCCGCCCCCACCCCGGCTTCCGTTTCCTCACCCTGCTTTTATGTGCGCTCTCAGCACCCAGTAGGCTCTTTAAAAACAAACGCTTGTGTTTTCTCTCTTTTCTGCCAGGTTTTTTCCTTCAGCACATGACTAATAAGGAAAAGTTTTCCACGACTGCACGGGGACAACCTGCGATTCAGCGTCTCTTCTCGATGCTGCTGCTGGAGACACAGGAAATTCCGAATTCTGTTTGGAAAAGGTCACTTTTACATGTAATTGGTCATGACACTGAAATGAAAGGAAAGAGAGATGCTTGTTGGTCGAGCGAAGACTAAAGGATTGACTTGAGTAACTGGGAGGACCGGCTAGGACCAGACTAAGGGGAACCCCACACTTGGGGTCCTCTGGCCTGCCCATGGGCCCAGCCATGTGCTCTTCCCCCCACCCAGCGTATGGGACCCAGGAGACAGGTGATGGCTTCAGAGACCGGGCCTGGGAGCTGGGTCACATCTTCCCCTTCCCCGGAGCTTGGGAGGCAGCGCAGCTCCCTGGGGAGGAAGGGTGCTGGGGAGGGAGGGTCCTGGGGGGGAGGGGGCTGGGGAGGGAGGGTGCTGAGGAGGGAAGGTCCTGGGGAGGGAGGGTGCTGAGGAGGGAGGGCGCCGAGGACCTCTCCTTAGCTCCGAGCCTCTGGCCCAGGAAGTCCTGGACTTCTGAGACCTCTCTCCTCAGGCCCCCCCAGACAGGTCAGCTAAAGCAGGGCCCTTATATAAGTGAGGGGAAGTGGGGGCAGGTTCCTGGGGCCGGGGGAGGAAGGGCCAAAACAATTCGAGTCGACTCTTCAGGGACCCTCTGATCTGGATGGGGGATTTTTTTGTTCTCTCCCTGACATCTGCCTCTGCCCCATGGCCACTTTTGAAGCGAGTGTCAGCAAAGGGAGGAAATCCGGGACTTTGAAAGGGCACATACCTCAGGGAGGGGCGCGGAGAGGGCAGAACAGAGGAACGACAGCCCTGGCAGCTGGGCCCAAAGCCCTGTCCTGGCCCCTGCCAGAGACGCATTTCCTCCCCAGCCACTTTCATCCTTTTCTCTGTGCCCGTCGTGCCATCCCGAGACTTCCAGGGCAGCTTTTCTCTTACTCTGTCTGTCTGTCTGTCTCTGTGTGTGTATCTTTCTCTGGGTGTCTCTGTTTCTACCCCACACCCATCTCTCTCTCTCTCTCTCTCTCTCTCTCTCTCTCTCTGTTTTTTCCTTTCTCTCTTCTCTGATTCTCCCCCTTCTCATTAGTTCCCTGTATGTCTCTCTCTCTCCTCTTCCCTTTTTTCTATCCTCCCTTCCTCCTTTTCTTCCTCTTTTCCCCCTCTGTCCCTCCCTTTTCCCTCTATCTTTCCTTCCCTCTGACTCTCTCCTTTCCCCCTTTCCTTCCCTCTCCCTCCCTTCCTTTTCTTCCCCCTTCCCGTTGATGGCAGTTACTCAGCCATCCTGTCCTTTCCCTATTGTTTTTCCCCTCACTTTCCTCATCTATTCTCTTTCCCCTTTATTTTCTCCCTTAATTCCTTTTCTTTCACACTCCTGTTTCCCTCCTTCCTTCTCCTTGCCCCCCCCCCTCTCTTAGCAGAGCCAGAATGAGGCTGGGGCACGTGGGGACACTGCCCACCACTTAGCCTCGTAGGAACATCTGAGCAGTGTTTCCAAATGGCAAGGAGCGAGCCAGCGGAAGCTCCCCTTTCTCCCTGGGCGCTGGCTCCCCTACTGGCCCTCCCTTTCCCACATGTTATTCCTCTCCCTTCCCTCCCTCTTCCCCTTCTCCTTTCCTGTCTCCTTAGTCTTTTCATTTCTCTTTTGTTCTCTTCTGTGTCTTCGCTCTCTCTAATAATAATCGCTAATGCTTATATAGCACTTACCCTGTGCCAGGCACTGTGCTAAATATCGCATTTCACAAAGAGGAATTCATTTGATCCTCAAAACAACCCTGCGGGATAATGTGCAACTTATTTGTCCAACTCTTCATGACCCCATCTGGGATTTTTTTTTTTTTATCAGAGTTGCTAGAATGATTTGTCGTTTCCTTCTCCAGCCAATTTACAGATGAGGAAACTGAGGCAACAAGGATCAAGTAACTTGCCTAGCTCCTAAGTGTCTGTCTGGATTTGAACTCAGGACTTCCTAACTTGGGAAGTTTCTTTCTTTCTCTTCCTTCCTTCCTTTCTTTCTCTTTCTTTTTTTCTCTTCCTTCCTTTCTTTCTTTCTCTCTTTTTCTCTCTTTCTCTTTCTCTTCCTTCCTTTCTTTCCTTCTCTCTTTTTCTTTCTTTCTTTCTCTTTCTTCCTTTCTCTCTTTTTCTGTCTTTTTTCTCTTCCTTCCTTTCTTTCTCTTTCTCTCTCTCTCTTTCTCTTCCTTCCTTTCTTTCTCTTCTTTCTCTTCCTTTCTTTCTTTCTCTCTTTTTCTTTCTTTCTTTCTCTTCCTTCCTTTCTTTCTCTTTCCTTTCTCTTCCTTCCTTTCTTTCTCTCTTTTTCTTTCTTTCTTTCTCTTCCTTCCTTTCTTTCTCTTTCCTTTCTCTTCCTTCCTTTCTTTCTCTCTTTTTCTTTCTTTCTTTCTCTTCCTTCCTTTCTTTCTCTTTCCTTTCTCTTCCTTCCTTTCTTTCTCTTTTTCTTTCTCTCTCTTTCTCTTCCTTCCTTTCTTTCTCTCTTTTTCTTTCTTTCTATCTTTCTCCCTTCCCCTCTCCTCTCCTTTCCTCTCTCCTTTGCTCACCTCTCTTGGCTTCCTCTCTCTTCCCCTCCTCCTTGTCTTCCCTATCCCTCCCTCTTTCTTCCCTCCCCCTTCTCTTCTGCCCCGCCCAGTCCCAACCCCAGCCCGAGCCCTTCGTCCAGTCTCCCTGGAGATGCAGAACGGGCTGCCTTTCCCTGGGCAGGAAACGGGACAAGTGTATTTGTCCGGTGTGCCTGGAGGGTGGGCCAGCAGCAGCAGCAGCCTTGGGGGGGGGACACCCCCCTTTCTGGCCATGGTCTTGTCCGCCAGGCAGGTGGGGTGGGGAGAACTCCCTCCCTCCTGGCGCCCTCCGCCGGGCTTGGCCAGCACTGTTCCAAGGAGGGGGCAAGGGGAAACAAGTAGGAGAGGGGAGGGGCTCTGGCCTGGGGGGGGGGGGGGGGGGGGGGGGGGGGGGCTTGGAGAGAGATCTGGCTCCTGCCTTGGACAGGGGCCCGAGCCCATCCTGGCCTGCCCCTCCCCCTCTCACCCCCAGCAGTCTGTTGCTGGGCCTCCCTCCGAGTAACGGGACAGCGGGGAGTGGGCTCACCCTGCCCACCCCCAAGGGCAGAGGGCAGAGAGCCCCGGCCCAGCCCTGCTACCGGGCTTCCATCCTGGAGAGGAGGGGGCCAGGCTGGGGGGGGGGAGCTGCGGGAGGGGGGCCATTCCTCAGCCGGCACCAAGAGCCGTTCCTCAGCGGTTCGGGAGAGTTGGAGAAAGCCTGTTAGAGCTGCCAGCCCGGCCCCTGCCCAGCCCCAGCCCCAGTCCCGTTCCCTGCCCCTGCCCCGTCCCCGCTCCAGCCTCAGCCCCCGCCCCGGCCCCCGCCCCTGCCCCGCCGGCCGCCGCAGCTGGGGAGCCCTTCCCAGTCTGAGCGGGGAGGGAGGGGGGAGGAGAAGGAAGGAGGAAAAAAAGCAGCAGTTGGCACGGAGTCAGGGAGCGCTCACTCTCCATCCCTCTCTCCTCCTGCCTCCCTCCTCCCGCCGGCCCCCAAGGAAAGCCAAGCCTTCCTCCCTTTGTGCTACACCCCGCGCCTCCTCCTCCTCCTCCTCCCCCCGCCCGCCCCCCAGGGCCCTATAAATAGCCCCGCGGCCGGGCGCTCTCCAGAGCTCGCTGGGGCCCAGGCAGGGACGGGCAGCTGCGGCCACCGAGGCAGGCACCGGGCGGGACAGCGCGCGGCGCACAGGGCGGAGAGCGCGGAGCGGGCGGACAGCGCGCACAGGGCGGCGGGCAGCGCGCAGGTGGCGGCCGGGGCACCATGGCCAGCGAGTTCAAGAAGAAGCTCTTCTGGAGGGCCGTGGTGGCCGAGTTCCTGGCCATGATCCTCTTCGTGTTCATCAGCATCGGCTCGGCGCTGGGCTACAACTACCCGGTGCAGGGCAACAAGACGTCAGGGGCGCCGCAGGACAACGTCAAGGTCTCGCTGGCCTTCGGCCTCAGCATCGCCACGCTGGCGCAGAGCGTGGGCCACATCAGCGGCGCCCACCTCAACCCGGCCGTCACCCTGGGGCTGCTGCTCAGCTGCCAGATCAGCGTCCTGCGCGCCCTCATGTACATCGTGGCGCAGTCCGTGGGCGCCATCGTGGCCACCGCCATCCTCTCGGGCATCACCTCCAGCCTCCCTGGCAACACCCTGGGGCTCAACGGGGTAAGTGGGGCCCGGGCGCCGGGCGGGGCTGGTCGGGGGCCGCAGCCCCCTGGGGGATCCCGCCTGAGGAAGGGGGCGATGGCAGGGCCAGGGCGGCAGAGCCAGGCAGCTCCTTCCTGCGCTTGGTGGCTGGGGGGCAGGCCTGGAGAAGGGCACCGGGCCCCTGGCGCTAAAGGTCCCCGGTCACCCCCACCCACACCTAGGCTCCCGGGGGAAACACCATCTGGCCAAGCAGCTGGAGCCGCTGAAGCCCCGTCTGAACTCGGCCTTTCCTGTCCTATTCCTGCCTATTGGGGGGGGGGGGGGCACAAGGATTCTGACCCTGGTAGCTGTTCCTCCCCGCTCCCCCGCCAACGTCCCCTGGGCTTGCTCTGGGCAGAGGCTCCACGGCTGCTTGAGAACAAGGTTCTGGCCTGGGAGATCTGGGAAGGGCTGGGGGGGAGCTGTGCCTGCTGGGGGGGGGGGCTGCACCTGCTGTGGGGGGAGGTCTCAGGCACCCAGGCTGAGGGGGCGGAGCAGGGAGGCGGCCGGCCGGCCGGGCTGGCCAGGAGGGCTCCCCCAGGGTGCCAGGCAGGGTGGCGGGAGAGCAGGAGGCTCACTCAGCAGAGGGGGGAGGGGAGACAGTGGGCGGGTCCCTCCAGTTCATTGGTACAAGCCCCCCCCAGGGCAGTGGAGTGCAGCACCCGAAGGGCCCAGGAGCCACAAGCTGGCACTGGAATCCCATTCCAGGGCCTGGCCCCTGCCCAAGGGCCGGCCTCCTGGGACCGGGCCCGACCCCTCCGGGATGGCCCCCAGAGCAAGAGACCCTTCCCCAAATCCGGGGGAGCCCGCGGGCAGCTTGTGTGCCTGGGGTTCTTTCTGCTCCCGGGGCCCAGCCTTTAACTGAAGGTGTCTAAGACCCCCCAAAGCCAAGCCAGCTGCTGCCGTCCCCAGGTGTCACCCCTGTCCCTCCTGGGACCCCCGGGCAGAGAGGGGCAGCCAGACACTGGAAAGGCCCCGCCCTGCCCCCCCACGGGCCAGGAGCCTGGCAGGGGCAGGGGCGGGGGCGGGGGCCAAGTCACAGGGATGAGTCAGAAGCGATCTGGGGGGCAGATAGAGCTAAAAGATGATAAGGGCAGAGGGCAGCGAGAGACCCCCTTTTGGAGGAGAGCTTCCCCAGGGGCCCGAGCCCTTGGCTTCTCAGATCTGGCCCCGGTGCCCCCAGAAGGATGAGCAGCAGCTCTCCGGGGAGCGGCAGCTGGAGGGGACAGTGAGCCGGGGAGTGGCAGCTGGGGGGGGGGGCAGCGAGTGGGGAGGGCAGAGGAACGGCTCACGGTAACGGAGACAGGTGTGAGCGCGTGTAGAGCCGAGCAAGCCCTGGCCCGGGGCCAGGGGGAGCCGGGAGGCCGCGGGCTCCTTAATCAGCCCAGGCAGCACCCCCTCGGCGGGCAATGATTAGCGCCTCAGACCTTGGGCCAACACCTCCCCGGCCGGCCACCGAGCAGACGCCCTCCCCGCCGGCTTGAAGATTAGCCAGCCCGGCCCCGCTAGCCGGAGTTTGGACTTTAGCCGGAAGGAGGGGTCCCAAGACAGGCCACCGGAAAGTCTGGGTCATGTGGGCTCGGGGCTGCAGGCCCGGCCTGTCCCAGACCCCCCCCCCCCCCCGGGGAGCAGCTCCTCTGCCAAGGAGGGTCCCGGGAGGGGCCGCCTTTGACAAATGAGGCAACTGAGGCCCGGCCTGGGAAGGCTGGGGGGGGGGGGAGTTCTGGGGGCTCAGGGAACCAGGAGTGGAGCTGAGGGAAGGGGAGGCCAACGGACCCTCTTCAGCGCGGTCTGGCCGGCCAGTGGAGAGCTTGGAGGGAGCAGCGGGAGCCAGGGCTCTGCCCCTCAGAGGGAGGCATCAAGAGCCCTGGCCCCTTCCCCGGGCCCTGGGGTGGAGGCCAGGAAAGGGGGTGGGGCAGGGCAGGGTGGGGCTGGGGGGCCTTATCTAACCCATCTCTGGCTGGGGAAAGAGCACTGAAAAAAACCAGCCTGGGCCACTTTGGACAAGTCTCTTCTCTCCCCCATCTGGGCTGCCTCAGTTTCCCCCCCTTCAGAGATAGGCAGTCTCTAGGCCTCCAGGAGTTGAGCTGAGCTGGACCCTCCCTGGGGCGGGGCCGTCCTCGGGGAGTCCCTGGTCCTCTCCTGGTCTGAGGGAAGGCACTGGAAGGGACAGCGCCTCAAAGGAGGCTTGGGTGCCATGCCCCAGACCAGGAGAGGCTAGAAGAGGCGGCCTTCCCTGAAGCTGGGGGGCTGCTGGCTCCCGGAGCCCCCCTTCCCCTTCTCTTCCCCCAGCCTCAGATGGTTCCCCTTTCCCGAGCCCGGGCCCCCTTTCCGCTCTCTCCCTGGGCTGCGTTGGAGGGCAGGACAGCAGGGTGGCCAGGGAGGAGGGAGCCGCCAAATGGTCAGCAGCAGAGCGGGGGAGGGAGGAGGCTTTTCTAGCCTGTCAGTGAGTGTCGGGCCTCGCTGGTGGCCGCCGGGGCTCCCGGCTCCCCAGGACCTTTCTTCCCGGCCTGGGGACCAAATGGCCCCAGCAGGGGAGGCGAGGGGAGCCAGGGCTGAGCTTGCTGGGGAAGGGGGGGCTGGAGACCGGCAGCGGCCTGAAACAAGCGCCTCCAGACCCCCCCCAGGGGGCTGCTCCCCGTACCCGCCTGGCCGGAAGGTGCTTCTTGCCCGAGTGAGCAGGTGATCCCCGTCCGGGACTGCCCCAGCCTCCCTGCCTTTGCTCGCAGCCTTCTGCTCGCCCGAGCATCCTCCCTCCCGGTGCATCTGCCTCGCCCAGCTCCTCCTCCCAGACCAAGCTGGCGTTTGGTCTCGTCCTTCAAAGCCCCTCCTGCGTCCCTGCTTCCCCTCTAGCCTCTGCAGCAGCCTCTGGCTCAGGGCACCCCGAGCCGCGGCCCTGCCAGGACCCTTTCCCCAATTATAGAGGAGCCGGACTTGGACAGGCTCGGGAAGAGCTCTCGGGGGCGGGGCTCGAGCCAAGTTCAAGTCCAGCGCGTTGACTCAGGAAGCACCAGCCCCCGGGCCTGAGAAAGGCTCCCCGACTCACTGCCCGATGCCCTGGGGGGGGCGCAGGGAGGAGCCCGAGCCCTCGGGGAGGGGGCGCAGGGAGGAGCGCGGCCCCTCGGGGAGGGGGCGCAGGGAGGAGCCCGAGCCCTCGGGGAGGGGGCGGGGAGGCCGAGCCTCGGGAGGGGGCGAGGAGAGGGCCCCCGGGGGGCGAGGAGGGCCTGAGCCCCGGGGAGGGGCGAGGAGGAGCCCGGCCCGGGGAGGGGGCGGCGGGAGGAGCCCAGCCCGGGGGGGGGAGGGAGGAGCCTGAGCCCGGGAGGGGGCGGGGAGGAGCGGGCCCTGGGGGCGGGAGGAGCCCGAGCCCTCGGGGAGGGGGCGCAGGGAGGAGCGCGGCCCCTGGAGGAGGGGGCGCAGGGAGGAGCGCGGCCCCTGGAGGAGGGGGCGCAGGGAGGAGCGCGGCCCCTGGGGGAGGGGGCGCAGGGAGGAGCAAGCTCACCTTTGGAGCTGGAGAGAAAAGACCCTCCCAAGAGTAGAGAAGAAAGTGGGGCACTAGCCAGGAGAGGGCTGGACCCCCGCCCCCCCCTCCAGCTTCCCCTCCTTCCTCCTGCCGGACCCCGGGGAGAAGCCGGACCGTAGGGGAGGGAAGCCCCGTTTCCCATTGGCTCCGGCCCCCCCCCAGGGGCAGAGCCTGAGGCACCGGTCAGGGCTCCCTGCCTCATTCCTCGCGTGCATCTCTTCCCACCCCAGCCCCCCAGCGCCAGCCCCGCCCTCCGGAGAGCTTGCCCAGCCTGGCCCCCTTCCTCCGGGAAGCCTTCCCGGTTTCCCCGGGTCGGGGCTTTCTCCCTGCTGACTCTCTCCCAGAGGGCCTGTGGGGCCGGGAGCTCTTCCAGAGCGGGAGGCACATAGTGGGTGCTTTTCGGCCCCTTTCGCCGCGCCCCGCGGGAAAGTCCCTCCCACCCCCCAAGGCGCTGATGAGTCCGTCTCCCAGCCGCGGCCGCCGCGGGAATGCTCGGTCAGGGCCTCCCGGGAGCCCCGGGCCCGGGGCGGAGGCGGCCCCAGCGGGGGACTCGGGTCAGCGGCCCCGCGACCATGATCTCATTTGATCTTCACTCCAGAGCTGGGAGGTGGGCGCTTGTTACTGCCCCTGCCTTACAGACGAGGAAACTGAGGCAGGCAGAGGGGAAGGGGCTTGTCCAGGGCCCTCGGACCGCGGGGCTAACAACGGTCCGAGGCCAGCTTTGAACTCGGGGCTGCCCGACTCCGGGCGCCCCCGACAGAGCCAGCGGGTCCGAGTCCGCTCGCCCGAGCCTCGGCCCCTTCCAGCGGCAGCCGGGGACGGCCCGGGGGCCGCCGGGGTCAGCGTTGTGTCCCGAGGGCCGGGGGCTCGGCCCTGCTGCTCCGGCCTCGGCGGGCCCCTCTGCGGCCGCCCCCCTCCCCCGGCCCCCTCCGCCCGCCGGGGCAAGGCGTCCCAGAAATTCATTCCCCGAGCGCGGGGCCTCGTGACCCAGCAGTGGAAAAACCCCGCGGAGCCTCGGGCGGCCACCTGCCCGCCGGGCCCGGGCTGGCCGTCTGGGGAAGGGGGCTGGGGGGCCCGGGGCCCCTCCCCCCCGCGCCCCCCCTCGCGTCCGCGCCCCCCCTCGCGCCCCCCTCCTCCCGCGCCCCCTCCCCGCGCCCCCCCCGCGTCCGCGCCCCCCTCGCGCCCCCTCCCCCGCGCCCGCCTCCTCGCGCCTCGCGCCTCTGCTCAGGACCCTCCAAACTAAGGCCCGGGCGCGGCGGAATCTCCTGCGGGCGAAACAAGTGTTTGCGAGAAAGCGCCTGGAGAGGGGGGGGGGGCTGCCTCCGAGCCCGAGACTCTGCTGCGCCCCGAGAGCTCCTTGGGGGAGGGGCCCACGGGCACAGGGGGCAGCCTGGCGCTAACTGCGCGCAGGATGCCCCGGACTCCCCAAGGAGCCCCTCCCCCACCCCCTCCTGCCCCTCGGCCCCCGTTGGCGATTTGCACAAAAATGGCAGAAGGAAGCGGAGGCTGTGGTTTGAGTGAGTCAGGAGGGGGGACTTTCTCCCCAGTGAGTCACGGAGGCTGCCGCCCCGGCGCGGGGGGGGGCGCATGGCCCCCATCTGCTCCGGCGGCCTCTGCCCAGCCACCCGCCTGGCAGCTCTGCCGGCCAAAGGCCCGTGGGGGGCGGGGGGAGGGGGGGCCGGCCCGGCCTCCAGCGGTCCTGGAAGGGATTCAGTTCATTTTAAAAAGACTCGGGGAAGGGGAAGGGGGGAGAGCAGCATTAGGACTTGCAGACTCTCTGGCCTCAGTCTCCCCATCTGTAAATCGGGGCCAGCTGAAAGACAGAGGTACTTTAAAGGGTCCTAGGAGCGTCATGGCCGGGGTAGCTCAGTGATTAACAATCCACTGACCCCAGGGTGACAAGCATTCATTAAGCACCTGTAGTATACCGGCATTGTGGGGGCTCCGAATGCCCGCCCAGCGCCCAGCGCCTGCTCCGGGGGAGTGTCCAGGGAAGAGATGGCAGAGGTGGGGGCTGGGAACGGGGGGGGGGGGCACCTCCGCCAAGGAGGGTCCCCAAGGACTCAGCAGGGGAGAGGGCTCTGGGCTTCCCCCAGGTGTTTGGGGGAGCTCACTTGGGAAAGAGGCAGTGAGTGTGAGGGAGTGTGAGTGTGAGTGTGAGGGAGTACATGGGGCTGAGTGTGCCTGTGTCACGTCCCTCCTGTGAGGGGGCCGGGGGGCGGGCGCCACAGCCGGGCTCACTTTCTCTGAGGGCACCAGGGGGAGACTTGGGAGCCAGAGGGGCTGTAGGCGGCCGGGGCTCCCGCCGGCGGCAGGTCGGACACGGGCCAGGGCCTCGGGAGGGCAGCGGGCACAGCCCCTGCAGCCGGCCGGCGCCTTCCAGGAACCCGGGCACAGAGCTGGGGCCGAGTCAGGGCGCCCTTCCCCGAGCCAGCCGAGCCTGTCCAAGCTCTCCTGGAAGGCCCGCCGGGCCCAGGCTTGCTTTCCAAGGGCCTCTGGGGCAACGGAGCGGAGCCTGCCGAGACTGAGAGGCAAAGGGGGCAGGGGGAGAGACGTGGGGGCAGGGGGAGAGACGTGGGGGCAGGGGGAGAGACGTGGGGGCAGAGGCCACCTTCCTCCTTGCCTTCCCTGGCCCGAAGCTGCCCCCAGAGCCCTTCAGTGACAGCTCATGACCCAGGATAATAGTGATGGCGGGCAGAGAGGAGGGGAGAAGGAAAAGGAAGAGGGGAGAGGAGGGGAGGAGGAGAGAGGAGGGAAGGGCAAGGGAGAGGAGAGAAAAGGGAGGGAGAAAGGAAGAGAGAGGCAGAGGGGAGGAGGACAGAGGAGGAAGAGCCAGCTCTCTTCTGCCCTGAAGGAGTCGGAGGCTGGGGTGGGGGCCCCTGGGAGGGGGCCGACCGGCTCCACATTTTTTCCATTATAAATGAGGCTTTACCACAAAATGTCGGCTGTTCCTCATTTTTTCCCCATCTGTTTCTGATTGGAAACACTAATTACATATCCCGGGCTCTCAGAGCCCAAATACGGCCGTGGCCAGGGCAACGGCCGCCCCTCCCAGCCGGGCAGGACCCCCCCCCCCATGCCCGGGCCGTCTCTCCTTCCGGACTGAGGTTGAGGTATTAGAGAATCCCGGGATCCAGATCCCGAGCTGGCAACTGACCAAGGAGCTCCTCTGGGCCTCGTCCTGTTTGCAGGCGGGGAAACTGAGGAGGCTCAGGAAGGCAGGGCCATTCCCCAAGCCCGGGAGGGATAGATCAGTCAACAACAAGCAGTGATTAAGCATCTCTGGGGCAGAAAAATGCAACCCTGCCCTCAAGGAGCCTCCCTTCTCACAGGGAGACAACCCAGGATAAACTGGGGAGCCCCAGAGAAGGGAACTGGGCCGGGGGGCGGGGGAGCAAGCCAAGAACAGGGGGGGCAGCTTTTGGGCCAAGGATCAGCAAAGGGAGGGGCCCCCGGCCCCTGGATTGGGAGGGAGGTGTGAGAAGGGGGCAGAGGGGGCAGGTTAGGACAGACTTTGAACATCAATGTCTTTGATCCTGGGGGTGACAGGGAGCCTGGGAGTTATTGAGTAGGGGGTGTGCCATGATAGGACTAGAGTAGGGTAAGAGGAAGGCAGGTGACCCCCACCCCAGCCCCCTTCCAGCAGGTGTTTCTGGCTGCCAGGGGTGAGAGTGGGCCCTTGGTGCCCTGCCCAGCCTGCCCATCACCTCAGCTCACCCAGAAATCCTCCCCCCCAGCCTGACCTGCCCACTGCTTATGTCCGAGGCAGGGAGACCCAGAGCTGGCTCTTGCCCACGCAGTCCCTGGAGTGGGGCCGAGGACCCCAGCATTTGGCTGCCAGCAGCCCCCTCCTCCCTAGAAGTCTGGGGGGGGCCGGCCTGGGCCTTTGCTGCATTCCTCAAGGGAACCTCCCTGGGCTGGTCTTGCCCTCCGGTTTCTCGCTGAGAGAGCGGCCCCGGGGCTAACCCTGCCCCGCCCTGGGAGTGCTGAGGAACATATTGGCTCCTGGAGATGGCACAGGAAGGCCAGTCCCTGCCAGCCACCTCCAGGCTCCTTCTGCCACCTGCCTGGGCAGCCGGGGATCCCCGGGGATGCCCAAAATGACTTTGGCCCCACCGTGGTCAAGATGGTGGCTCCAGAGAGGAGGGCTCCAGAGAGGGCCCCATGAACCAGGCAGGCCGGCCTCGCTGGGCGCTGCCGTCCCCACGGCAGGGAACACGGCCCTGGGCCTGTAACAGGCCCTTCTCCTGACGTGGGGCCCTCCTGTCCAGCCAGCCCTGCCCTCTGTGCTGGGCCCCATACGGGCCCCCTCTCGTTAGGTGGAGCCGGCCACCGCCCGGAGCTGCTGGGCCCCCCCCCCCCCCGCCAGAACAGGAGGGAGACGCTCCTTGGGGAGGCCTTGCTTTGACCCAGGAAATCCCCCAAGGAGCCAGGGAAGGCCCTGGAGGGGGGAGTTCAGTGGGATGAGACCTGGGCCGGGAGGCAGCGGCCGGGCATCGTCCTGGGGCCCAAGGGGGCCTTTGGGCCGAGGAACCCTGAGGAAAGGGGCCCAAGGTCCCCCGAGCCCAGGAGGGGCCAGCCAGGCGGAGGCGGTGGCCCCGGGGCCAATGGCCGACCGGGGACAGAGAGGCCCCGGGCCCGGGCCAGGGGAAGGAGGCAGAAGGGATGAGCCGGAGACAGAAGGCTGCCCTCTCCCGGCCTGAGGGGGGGGGGGGGCCGGGGCTCCGTGCAGGAGATGCTGCAGCTCCGGGATCCTCGGCCTCGAGGGCCGTCAGGGAGGCAGATTCAGCTCTGAGCTCCAGGCCTTGGGTGTGTCCTCCCCACCCGGGAGCTCCACGGCCCTGGGGCCTGAGGGGCCAGAGCGGGGCCCAGGCCGGGCCCCAGAGGAGGGAGCAGAGCCATCCCATCCAGGAGGCTGCTGAGTGACAGGGGATGTGAGTCACGGCTGCCCAACAAAGAAGGGAAGAGATTGTTTGGGAAGGTGACTCCAGGCGGGAGCTGGGTGACCCTTCCCAGGGCCCAGGCGGCAGGGCACGGGGACGGCGGTGGCCGGGACAGGCTCCGTCTAAGCTGGCAGCCTTGTCCCCTCGCCCCGGGGAGCCAGGGCAGTGTAGACCCAGGCAGCCTTGTCCCCTCGCCCCGGGGAGCCAGGGCAGTGTAGATGCAGGTGGGCCGCTTCTGTGACCACCCCAGACAGGAGACAGCAGGCAGGTCAGCTCCTGCTGACTCCTCCTTCTCGCACCGTTCCAGGTGGGGGTGTCTACACCATCCCATCCCTGCACTTGTCTCAAGGCCAGGATGGATCCAGCTGGGAGGGGTCCCGCCTCGCCACAGGGGAACAGCCCTAATGAGCTCACGGCTGCTCGGCTTTCCCTCCTGCTTTCCATGATTCATGTTTCTAAAAGTAACCAGGACAGACTGAGTGCCAGCCAGACTCCATTTCCTATACAGCTCAGAGCGAGACAGAGACAGAGAGAGAGAGAGAGAGAGGGAGAGAGAGAGAGAGAGAGACAGAGAGACAGAGTCACAGAGACAGAGACACAGAGACACAGAGACAGAGACACAGAGACAGAGAAAGAGAGAGACAGAGACACAGAGACAGACACAGAGACAGACAGACAGACAGAGCCACACCCTGAGGGTGCAGGCGGTGTCAGGCTCCAGGAGCCCCCAGGGATGGGCAGCAGCTTCGTTGCCCCCAGCCTTCTCTTTGCAGCCAGTGGTCCCCACAGATGGATTCCGAGCTGGCCCCGCCCCCACCCCTCCCCCCAGTTCCTCTGCCGGCTCCAGTACCCCGCACTCCCGCCTAAGCCGCCGGCTTTATCAGAGGCGATGAGCTTTAGCTCTGGACAAGGCGCTGCCCGCTGCCCTGCTCAGGCCTCTCCCCCCCCCGACTGATGTGGCCGTCAGTTGTTTGAGCTGGGTCTGACTCTGTGACCCCATCCGGGGTTCTCCTGGCAGAGACGCTGCAGGGGTGGGTCATTTCCTTCTCCGACATGTTACAGATAAGGAAACTGAGGCAGGCAGGGTGAAGGGACTTGAACAGGGTCACACAGCTGAGGCAGGACTTGACCTCAGCAAGATGAGGCTTCCTGTCTCCAGGCTCGGCTCCAAGGCCAAGCGGGCCCTAAAGTCACAGGGAAGCCCCTGGGGCAGGGAGGGGGTCTCTAGCCTCCCTCCCGCCCCTGGTTCTGTCCGGCAGACACAGGCTGCGGCTCCCGTGGCCCCGGTGCACTCTGGGAGAGACCTCCAGCCTGGGCAGCCCCAGCCAGAGCCATTTCCTGAGCGCCCCTCGAGGGCCAAGGCTGGTGCTGGCGCTGGGTGAGCCCCGGAGGGGAAACCCCCCCTTCCCTGCCCCCCAGAGGAGATAACTCAAGAGGGGGAAGGGCGGTGCTGGGGGGAGGGTCTGAATGGGAGCAGGTGGGGCCGGGCTTCCAGAGGAGAGAGGGGGCGGGAAGGCACCACAGAGCAGGAGGCCTGCCGGGTGTCCCCTGGCCCCGGGGGAGGTGAAAGTAGCCCGGTCAGAGGAGGGACTGGCCTGGGGGAAAGAAGGAGCCTGTCCCGGCCAAGGACTCAGAGGGGCCGGAGGCAGGGCTCTGCAAGGAGCTGGGGGGGAGGAGGGGAGGGACCCCCAAAAGGATCCTCCTGAGGGAGGAGGGGCGGTGGCCCGAGCGGCAGGCCTCAGACTCAGGCCCAGGGAGGGAGAGCGGCCATGGGGGGGAGAGTTATAGGGTTTGGAGAGGGACAAGCAGGAAAGGCCGGGGGCGGGGTCCGAGACAGAGAGGGCGGGGCCCGAGGACAGTGGGTGGCCACGTGAGGCACCCATGCCTTTTTTAGGAATGGAATTAGAGTTGGGAAAATGTGGTCAATCGGGCCAAAGGCCTCGTTTCACAGAAAAGGAAACTGAGGCACCGAGGCAGGAAGCACTTGGTCCCAGTCCCGGAGCCCGCGGCAATGGTCTCCGTGCAGCTCCGGGCCGGGGGGGGGGGGGGGGGGGCCTCCCTGTGGGGCGCTTCTTCCCGGCCCATCACGCCCTGGTCCAAGCCGCGGCCTGGCCGAGGGGGGGAGGGGGCCTTCGGGACCGGACTAAATTCTGGGGCCGCCCCGGGGGACTTGGGGAGCTTGTGGGACGCGAGGGGGGGGGCTGGCGCCCCAAGGGTGGGAGGGCCCCCCCCAGCCTCGGCCGCGCTCACCAGGCGGCCCCGCCCTGTCTTCTCCCCTCGCAGCTCCCAAAGTCAATTCGGCCAGGCCTGGGCCAGTCCTTGCACCCGCTGGTGCTGGCTGCGCCCCACGGCCGCCCGGCCCCGGACATCCGGGCTCGGGCCCTATGGGCTCTCCGTGGGGTGGGCCCCCCTGGCGGTGGCCGGCGGGCCAGGGTCTCCCCGAAGCCCGCTGGGGCAGGCCGTCCGTCCCAGGACCCGGAGGCCGGGGCGAGGCTTGGGGCCCAACGCCCGGCCCCCGCCCGCCCCGGGCACAGGTCCACCTGTGTCTCTCTCTGTCCCTCCTCTCCCTCAGTCTTCCTCCTCCGCTGCCTCCTCTCCTCCTCCCCCCTTTCCCATTCTCTCCTCCCCTTCTGTCTCTCCCCTCTCCATCTCCGAGTCCTGCTCCCCCCTCCATTCCTGAATCTTTCTCCCCCCTCCATCTCCGAGCCCCGGCTCCCCCTCCATCTCAGTCCTGCCCCCCTCCCATTCCTGTTTCCTCCCCTCCATCTCGAGCCCTGGCTCCCCTCCATCTCAGTCCTGCCCCCTCCATCTCAGTCCCCTCCCCTCCCCCCAGTCCTCTCCCCTCCATTCCCGATCTTTCCCCTCCATTCCCGGCCCCCCCCCTCCATCTCCGGGTCCTCCCCCTCCATCTCCCAGTCCCCCCCTCCATCCCGGTCCTGCTCCCCCTCCATTCCTGAATCTTTCCCCCTCCCATCTCCGGTCCCGGCTCCCCTCCATCCCAGTCCCGGCCCCCTCCATCCCAGTCCTGCTCCCCCCCATTCCTAATCTTTCTCCCCCTCCATCTCCGGCCCGGCTCCCCTCCATCTCCGAGTCCCGGCTCCCCCTCCACCCCAGTCCTGCTCCCCCCTCCATTCCTGAATCTTTCTCCCCCCTCCATCTCCGAGCCCCGGCTCCCCCTCCATCTCCGAGTCCTGCTCCCCCCTCCATTCCTGAATCTTTCTCCCCCCTCCATCTCCGAGTCCTGCTCCCCCCTCCATTCCTGAATCTTTCTTCCCCCCATCTCCGGCTTCCCCCTCCATTCCTGAATCTTTCTCCCCCTCCATCTCCGAGTCCTGCTCCCCCCTCCATTCCTGAATCTTTCTTCCCCTCCATCTCCGAGTCCTGCTCCCCCCTCCATTCCTGAATCTTTCTTCCCCTCCATCTCCGAGTCCTGCTCCCCCCTCCATTCCTGAATCTTTCTCCCCCCTCCATCTCCAGTCTGCCCCCCCTCATTCCGAATCTTTCCCCCCTCCATCTCCGGTCCCTTCCCCTCCATTCCTGAATCTTTCTCCCCCCCCCACCCGGCTCCCTCTCCATCCAGGTCCGCCCCCCCTCCATTCCTGAATCTTTCTCCCCCTCCATCTCCGAGTCCTGCTTCCCCCTCCATTCCTGAATCTTTCTCCCCCCTCCATCCCCTCGCTCCCCCCCTCCTCCAGCCCTGGCTCCCCCTCCCCTGGTCCCTCCCCCTCCATTCCTGAATCTCTCCCCCTCCATCCCACCCGACTCCCCTCCTCTCGAATCCTGCTCCCCTCCATTCCTGAATCTTTCTCCCCCCTCCCCCACTCGCTCCCCTCCATCTCTGCCCTCTCCCTCCGCCCCTCCCCTTGTACCCCCGGTCCGTCCCACCCTCTCACGCACAGTCTCTGTCACAATTCTTCCCACTGGCTCGGCATCAACCCCTTTCCTCCTTGGCTCCGTCCCTTAACAACAACCCACTGGGTGATCTGGACCCCCTCCTCCGTTGGGGGAGGGACACTCGGGGCTGGCGGGAAAGCGAGGGCCCAGGCCTCCCACCCCCCGGGGCAAACCCGAAGGGGCCCCGAGTCTGGGCCTCACCCCCCCTCAGATTTTTCGGGTGGGGCCTTCTCAAGGCGCCCTGGCCGCGCTCATCTACGACTTCATCCTGGCCCCGCGCAGCAGCGAGCTCACGGACCGCATGAAGGTCTGGACCAGCGGCCAGGCGGAGGAGTACGACCTGGACGCCGACGACCTGAACTCCCGGGTGGAGATGAAGCCCAAGTAGAGGCGGCCGCCCGGAGCGGGGGCGGGGCGCGACGGGCCGGGGCGGGGGCAGGCTGGGGGGAGATCTCTGGGTAGCCTCCCGGCGCCGGCCTCCGGCGGTCTCAGCAGCTTTCTTTCTCTTCACTTGCCTCCTCTTTCTCGCGCTGGGTGCCGGGGGCCACGCGGGGTGCTGGCTCCCCCGAGACCGGACGCGGGCCGGGGAAGGGGGCCCTTCCCAGCCGCTCCCCCTCCCCGGCCGCGGACCGAGGCTTGAAGGGCAGTAGGCCGGGGCGGCCGAGGGGTTTGCCGTGGGGGTGGGGGTGCCTCCAGAGCTCTCCGGCCCCAGTTTCCCGCAGACCCCCCCCTTGCTCCAAATTCTGTCATCTGCGGGGTCTCGGCTTTCCCGTCTGGGAGATGGGCGCACTGGACGAGATGCTCTCCGCCCTGTCTTGGGGCCCCGGCTCCCCCTCCATAATGCTTCCCTCTGGAAGGATGACGGGGATTTCGGCCTCCGCTTCCTTTTGCCAGTGTAGACCAGACCAAGCTCACCGTAAGGTCCCCCGCCCGCGAGGGTGTGGCCCTGCCCTGTAGCCTTAGGCCGGCGGCCCGAATGGCCTTGCCAGGACCCGTGTGTCTGCCGGGAGCGGGTCCGGGCCGTCCCCGGGGGGGCCATGCCCTGGGCCCTCTCCCCGCGCCCCCAGCCAGGCCCCCACATCCCGGGCCCGGGAGGCGGTGGAGCCCAGGCGGGTCCCAGCGGTGGCCCCACACCAGGCTTTCCTTCCTGCCTTTCTCCCTTCCCAGGGGTTCTGACGGCAGGCCACGGAGACAGGGCCGGGCAGGCAGGGGTGGGACCCGGGAGGCCCCGGTTCTCCCCCGGCCGGAGGCCGGCAGCCCCCCCTCCCTGGCCGCCCGGCCGGGCGGGCGGCGGGGGCCGGGGCCGCCCCCGCTGGGCCCTGTCTCTGCCGCGTGGCGGCTTCTGCCTCCTTGGGGCCGGAATCTCACGAACAATAAAGGTGTATGACTCGAACTCTGCGGGCTCCTGGCGTTTGTCCGGCGCCCCCACCCGAGGGGGCCGGGGTCCTTCCCCGCTTCCTCCGCCCCTTCCTTGGGGCTCGGTCCGGAGGGAGGGCGCCTCCCTACTCCACTCCCCCCTTCCTCGCGGAGGTTACGGGGAGGGGGCAGCACAGCGGGCGCTCCCCAAAGGAGAGGGGGGGCTGTCCCCGAAGGCCGCCTTGCCCTGGATTTCCCCTAAGGGATGCTGGGGTGGGGGTTGGGCAGAGTGGCCTCTGGGTCTGAGCCTCTGGGATCCTGTGCCCCCGGGGGGAGGGAGGGGGGTCAGGGAAGTTCAGCTCCGGGGGAGGTGGGGATGAGCTCCCCTCCCCCAGCCCTCTTGGTTTTGGGGCTCCCCCTGCCTCGATGCAGTTCTCTTCCAGGCTTTGGAGGGGTTTCTCCCACCCCCTCCCTTTGGTCTCGGGCCAACCTGGGTGGTCGGTGTCTTTCCCAGACTGGGGGGGGGGGACTTCCCAGGACGGAGACCAGCACCCCTCTCCTGGGGGACATGGGTGGGGCGGGGGCGGGAGGGGGACTTGGGACGCTCTAGCCGAGATCAGCTGCCCTCCGACCTTCCCTAAACCTGCTGGAATACTTGCACCAGGCTGGGAATGGCGGGGCTTCCCGAGGCTCCATTTCTGCCTTCAGATGATTACTGAACCATCTGTCAACAAGCTTTTATTAGGCACCTACTGCATGCCGGTCACTGGGGATGCCCAGAGAAAATAAACGGATCTCTGCCCTCGAGGAGTGAGAAATCTTGGCTCTAAGCCCGGGAGACAGTGGGCTCATAGAAGGGTGCACAGAAGGGACTGGGGTGGGAGGGTACCAGCCACAGTGACCCCCGAGGGGTCCCGGGTGTCCGAGCTGAAGGAGGAAAGATGGCGGACGCGTCCAAAACCCCCTAATTCCATATTCCATGAGAGTGCAGCCCAGGCCTCCTTTCTGAAAGCCTGAGGCCGCCCTTGACACTTGAGTAGGAATTAGCTTATCAGCTCCTTTCCTGCCCCTGGGGAGGGAAGGGGAAGAAGCCTGGAGCACTCCACTTACGGTGGGGTTGAGGAAGGAGGATACAAAGGAAGCTCCACAGCTGGAAAAGCATTTTGTCAGGCCCGGGAAGCCCGGCCGCCTCTGAAGGACCTGGGGAGCTTATCCTGTTTTGTGAGCTCTAGAGAAACCGGGAGTGAGGCCCTGGGCCTGGCCATGTGTCAGGGAGAGAGGCGCGTCCCCCGCGGGCCTCCCGAACAATGCGGGGCCAGGAGGCGCAGCCCTAACGACTTCCCCTCGATGCTGGTGGCCCAAAAAGGCACCTTGCAGGGCCGGCCGCTCCCAGAACACGCCGTCCCTCCTCCGCGATCGGCACCTGGGGGGCTGCGAGCGGGCGCCGTCCGGGCCCCGGGGCCAAACGGAGGAGAGGGTTAGAGGAAAGGGGGTCAGACCAGGGGATGGGCGGCGGGGCAGTATGGGCCCCGGAAAGGGGAGGGTTTGGACAAGGGCCCCAAGGGTTTGGGCCGGGGGGCCCATGGGCGCCACAGATGTCAAAGGTTTTGATTTCCCGGTCTTGGTTTCAAACTTTGCAGGGGCCAGCCTGCCTCCTCCAAACGGATGGTTGAGGATGGAGGAGGACAAAGGAAGGGTCAGCAGGGGATGGAGGCCCGGGCCCAGATGGTGGACGGGATTGTGGCCAGAGGAAAAGGGAGGTGGGACCTGGCCTCCATAGTGTCAGGAACTCCAAGATGAGGTTAAAACATGCAGGAAGCCGGCTTCAGGGAGCCTGGAAGAGGCCCCAGCGGTGGCCAGGCCGGGCAGGTCTGGGCCCCAGCATGTTGTATTATTAACTGGGTCGCCTGGTTGCAGCAAAACCACCAAGATCCCGGGTCCAGAACATGCCAGGAGTCCAGGGCGGTTCCCACAGGAAGGGTCTCCTGCCCTTAGTGACCTGTGTCTCCCTGATCCCTTTCCCTTTGGGTCCGTTCCCTCATTGGCTCCCTCTCTTTCAAGTGCACCACCTCTTCTCCCGTCTGGCCGCCACCCAACCGGTCCCCCGGGCATCCTCCTCCTTTTCCAGAAACTTCCTCCTTCTTTTCCTTCCTCTCCCTCCTCCCTCCTTTTCCTTTTTCCTTCATCTTTTTTCTTCTTTTCCTTCCTTCCTTTTTTCTTCCTTTTTCTCTTCCTTTCCCTCCCCCTTTTCTCCTTCCTTTCTTTCCTTCCTTTTTCCTTCTCACCTCCTTCAATCTCTTCTTTTTTTCCTCCCCTTCCTTCCTTCCTCCTTCTCCTCCTTTTCCTTCTTCTTTTCCTTCCTTCTTTCTTCTTCCCTCCTCTCACATTTCTTCCTTTTCCTTTTCATTTCCTTCCCTCCCACCTCCTTCCTTCTTCTTCCTTCCTTTTCCTTGTTCACTTCCTTCTCCCCTTCCTTCCTTTTCCTTCCTTCCTTCCTTCCTTCCTCCCTCCCTCCCTCCCTTTCCTTCCTTTCCTTCCTTCCTTCCTTCCTCCCTCCCTCCCTCCTCCCTTTCCTTCCTTCCTTCCTTCCTTCCTTCCTTCCTTCCTTCCTTCCTCCTTCCTCTCCTCCCTCCCTCCTTCCTCCTTCCTTCCTTCCCTTCCCCTTCCTTCCTTCCTCTCCTTCCCTCCCTCCCTCCCCCCTCCCTCCCTTTTCTTCCTTCCTTCCTTCCTTCCTTCCTCCCCTTCCTTCCTCCCTCCCTCCCTTCTTCCCTTCCTTCCTTCCTTCCTTCCTTCCTTCCTTCTTCCTTCCTTCCCTCCCTTCCCTTCCTTCCTTCCTTCCTTCTTCCTTCCTTTTTCCTCCCTTCCCTATCCCTCCTCCCTTTTTTTTGACTACTTAACCATCCCTAATCGAAACCCTCTCTCCTTCTAACATTTCCCTCCCTCCCCCACTCCCAGGGTTCCCCCCCTGAGGCTGCCTATAAAGTGGATATCTGTGGATTTGGACTTTGGGACTGGAGAAATTGGCCACCCCTCAACCTCCTTGCAAAGGATCCTGAGCCCCCCACATACCTCACGTGAGGTCTCTGAGAACCTAGAATGAAATAATTTAAAAGTAAAAGTCAACCCCTCCCCAGGAAGCTTTTTCCATGGAGCGATTTTTACTAAAATCAAAACTCCACAGAGGAGGAGAAGAGAGGAGGCCTACCCTCATATTGTCCCCACTAGAAGCACGTTTGTTCCATGGCAGCAATGCAGCAGAAGGAGGGTGGGAGGAGGGCAGTCTGGAAACAACTGTTCCTAAATCCCAGAAGAGGAAATGACCAAGGAGGACCGGGCTCTGCTCCTTCTCCATCCCAGAAGAGGAAGTGCCCTGTCCCCTCCCGGCCCCCTCCCCGGGCCCCCGACCCAGAGCTGTGAGAAGCTCCCCCTCCTGCCTCTGTATCTGATCTGCCCCCAAACATGCGCCGTCCCCCAGCGCCCCCGGCCCAGTTCCTCCCTCGCTCCGGGTCCCAGCGCTCGGGGCTGCCGGGAAGGCCCCGACACACACAGGGAGGAAGGAGCCTTGAGTTTGGTTCCATGGAGAGAATTTGAGCAAGAACCCAGGACCGAGATGCAGATTCGGGGGCGGTTCCGTGGGAGTCCAGAGCCCGGCCCCAGGCCCGAGGAGGCCGAGAGCCGCGGAGCAGAGCCAGACGGAGCAGGGCCAGACGGAGGGGCCGAAGGCAGACCCAGGCCCGGCGGGCTCCGGACCCGTCAGGGAAGCTGCCCGAGGGGCCAGGGACACATGAGGGACCAGGGAGGCGGGAGAAAAAGCAACGCTCAGCCCGGCCCTGCGGGAGCCTCCAGACTGGCCTCTGACTGGGCAGCGACTGGCCCCCTCAGGGCTCCCCTCATGGCCGGCCCTTCTTCACCTGGAAGTGCGGCCCCGCCCACAGGAACCCCTTAGCCAGGTCTGCTCTTGCTCACCTGGGAGAGGAAGGGCTCCGGTGCCTCCCCCCCACCTGCCCCACACCCCCCCCTCTTCTGGAGAGGAGACCTTGAGGCTCCTGGGAATGGGGCACCTGGAGGCTCCTGGGGGTGGGTGTTTACTCCTCATGCTTGGCTGGAAAGCTCCCAAGGTCTGCAGGAAACTTGCCCCCCCCCCCAATGCCCAGATCCCCTCACTCTACCCTGGGCCCCTGGGAGTGGGCGGCCTTAGCACCTGGGCAAGAGCCCGCGCAGGTGGACCTGGCCCTGGCCCGGCTCCTCCCCGAGCTCTGGGAGCTTGGCTGCTCCCCATCCCTGGCCCGATGGTGGTGGCGGCAACCCCAGGAGCGGCCTCAGTACAGACTGAAGGACTCTGAAATTAGTCCCCAAAGCCGCACCTTCCCGGAGGATGGGAGGCCCCTCCCCCAAGCCTGGGGCCTGAAGCTTCCCTGCCCCGGCTGGATCCCAGCACCAGGGGGTCTGTCCTGGCCGAGGGGCTGCCAGCCCTGCAGCCCGCTCCTTCCCGGGGCTCCTTCCCGGGGCTCCTTCCCGGGGCTCCCAGCATGGGGCTCCAGGTTCTGCCCCTGCCCGTTACCCCGGAGCAGGTCATCCCTGACCGGGACCCCGCGCCCCCTTCTACACTTAATTCCACAGTGATGTCAACAGCTTCCCCAGCGGCCAAGGGACGCAGGGTACGGAAGTAGGTGAAGACCCCAGGCCTCGAGGGCCTCCTCGTGACCTGGGGAGGGAGGCAGGCATCCAGGCCGGGACGGCCGAGGCCGCAGGGGCCACTGAGGTGCCGGGGTCCGGCCCCGCTCCCGAGCAGCCTCACTTGGGTAAAAGGCAAAGAAACTTCTGTGGCCGAGACTCGGAGGGGCTGCCCTGGGCCAGCGAGGGCCCCGAGGGGGCAGTGATGGTGATGGTGAGGAGCAGCCAAGGGCGGGGGGGGGGGGGGGGGGGCAGGGAGGGGACTCTGTGAGCTGCTCCAAGGCCTTCCAAGCCTGCCCAAAGAAGGAGCCTTGTTCGCTTGGCCCTGGGGACAGAAGCAGCAGAGGTGGCCCAGGGAAGAACTTCCTGCCCTCTGCTGGAGAGCGGGGGCTGCCCAAGGCGCCACGGCCTCCCCCGCTCTGCAGAGAAGGGCTTTGTGGGAGCCCCCGAGTCTGTGGGGGACATCACTGCCGTCTCTCCAGCCACGGAGCCGGGGCCCCCATAAGGCTCATCAGTGTGGAGGAGCAGGAGCCGCAGGGCAGGGGGGCGCTTGCATCCCCGGGTTAAAGCAGGGCTCATGCTCGTTGGTGGGGGCACCTGAGGGAGCCGGGGGTGTTTGTGGCCCTGGGCTGACGGGCGCTCGGGCAGCCGGCAAGCTTGGATTATACTCTGGGCGGAGTGGACGTGGGGGGGGGAGAGAGAACCCCCGGGGGTGTGGAGGCTGCCCTGGGGCAGAGGCTGGAAGCCTCCATCCTGGGAAGTGTCTGCCCGGGAGAAAGCCCCCAGCTGTCCTGGGCCTGTTCTCAGGGCTCCATCACTCCCCAAGGCTCGCTCGGCCCCGGTCCAGACAAACCCCCCAAGCTGACAGAGGGACGCCGGGTTCCCCAGAGGCCCACACTGCCCCCGAAGGAAGTCGTGATTCATGGCTGCTGCCCTCTCACGGCGTGCCCACTGTGCCCTGCCCGCCTCCTGTGGGAAGCTCCGAGCTGGCACTTTCCTGGGCGCGGCCTGCGGCTGGCTCGTGGTCACTGACTGGCAGCCCCTGGAGGGCAGACACTGGCTCTGGGCTTTCCTTGTGCTTTGGGCCTGGCACACAATGGCCGCTCACAGATGCCCGCCGAGCGCTTAACTTCCTGCCCTGGACGGCTCCCGAAATCCGCTCTGTGAGGATGGACAGAGCGGGAATCTCCCCAGTTCTGCAGACAGCCGCCCCCCTGTCCCCGCCGTCCCCCTGTCGCCTGGGCCTCCTCTCTGGGCCAGCCGCCCCCTCACTGCCACCTGTCGGGTCCCTTCTCCCGAGGGCGCCTCCCGCTGCTCCTCTGCCCCCTAATCTGTCCTTCGCACCGGGCCAGAGTCATCTCCTATCCCAGGGCGGGACCAGGAGGGGCCGTTTCCTGGACTATTGTGTTTCTTGGGGCACCAGCGTTTAGGAAGGACATTGATAAGCTGGAGGAAGAAGGGGGTGGGGAGAGGAGGAGCAGGAGGGGGGGCAAGGAGGAGCAGAGGGAGAGGAGGAGGGAGGAGAGGAGGAAGGCAAGCCAACAGCCGGTATGGTGAAGGCTTTCAAGGAGGCTTCTGGGGAGCCGTGATGGGCAAAGGAAGGATCCTTCTCAGACAGAGCGAACACTCCCATAACACGTTGCTGGAGACATTTATTTCGTACTCCTGGAGAGCGGGCTTTGTGCCCCCGGCTCAGCAGCGTCCAGAATACAGCAGGTGCTTCATAAATGCTGGCTGACTGAGGCCCGCTCGGCCCCTTGGCCTCCTCTCTCTTCCTCTGCTCAGAGCAGGTGCTCCCAGCCTCGGTCTCGGGAAGCCTCTGTGCTCCCCACTGCTGATTGGGGCCCTGAGGTTCACAAACATCCCTCCTTTATTTAGAGGAAGGGAGCATTTCGAGGCCGCCCTTGTGAATTCTGCCCTCGGGGGTCCCGCAGGACCAGGGGCTGCAAAGCACAGGAAGTAGGCCCCCGGCCCCCTCACACACTAAGGCCTGGCTGGGAGGGTCTGCTGAGCCTCGTTTACTCCTCTGTCAGGCCTGACTAAGGAACAACCCTGTCTGAACCCCCTCCCACCCCTTCAGGACCCTTCCGCTGTCACGGGGGATCCCGAGTAACCTCCCCTCACCCGCTCTGGAGGGGAAATGTTCTGGGGGGGGGCAGGGAGGCAGGCGCTGGCCCCCCAGGAGTCTGCATTCCAGGCCCTGGGAAAGGGCGTCTGGGGAAGGGAGGGGCCCTATCACAGCCCGATAAGGGGCTCCCGAGGCCCTCCTCCCACCTGCCTCCTTTATCTCCTCCTGCCAGTACTGTTGCAACAGCTTTGGCTCCTCCGCCCCAGCCCTTGCCCGGCAGCCCCTCCCCTGGCATCCTGCCTGCTCGAGCAGCCCCGCTGGCTGGCACTTCAGATAGTGGTCCCCTCCTGGGCCCCCTCCTGGGTCTCCTCCTGGTCCCCTTCTGAGCCCCCTCCTAGGCCCCTTCCTGGTCCCTCTCCTGGTCCCCTCCTGGGTCCGTCCACAAGCTGCCCTGGGCCTGGGTTCTCTGAGTGCAGCCCTTTCTGACCCCCCTACCCCTTCATTGCCATCTGCGTGGAAGTTTCTGCCGATAGACAGGGGTGTCTGGGGGGGCTCAGCCCCCTCCCTCTAGAACTCCTGTTTCAGAGCCTCCGCCGGGCCACAGGCCGGGCCCTCTGACAACCGGAAGGCGCCGAGGGAAGTAGTTCCTCCCCTCAGAGAAGTGACCGTCTGGCACATGGGGACCTTCCCTCTGTGACTCTCACCTGGGAAATGGGTCCATGAAAGTGCCTCCTCCGACTCACATGAACTGATGCTGAGTGAAACGAGCAGGACCAGGAGGTCATTTTACACAGCAACAACGATACCCCATGATGACCAATTCTGGCGGACGTGGCTCTTCAGCAATGAGATGAACCAAATCAGTTCCAATGGAGCAGGAATGAACTGAACCAGCTACGCCCAGGGAAAGAACTCTGGGAGATGACTAAGAACCATTACACTGAATTCCCAATCCCTCTATGTTTGTCCACCTGCATCTTTGATCTCTTTCACAGGCTAATTGGAAACTATTAAAGAGTCCGATTCTTTTTGTGCAGCAAAATAACGGTTAGGACATGTATGCTTATATTGTGTTTAACTTATACTTTAACATATGTAACATCTATTGGTCATCCTGCCATCTGGGGGAGGGGTGGGGGGAAGGAGGGGAAAAGTTGGGACAAAAGTTTGGCAATTGTCAATGCTGTAAAAATTACCCGTTCATATAATATGCAAAAAAAAAAAAAAAAAAAAGCTATAATAAAAAAACCAGAAAAAAAAAGAAAGAAAGAACCTCCTCCCGGTGCTTTGTGAGACTTGTACAGACACTTAAGGATCCTCCATAAATGTTACTTAGATAGAGGAGCCTAAAATCTGAAGGGACGTGGGGGGGCCAGTCAGAAACACCCGGGCAGCGACTACTTTCTGCCATCTTGATCCACCGCAGCTGGAGAAGAAAGACGGACCAACTGCCTTCTCAATGGGTGGGGAGGGGGAAAGAGAGGGAAGGAGGGACCTTAAGCCCTTGCTCAGGCCTCGGTTTCCCTTGCAGGCCAGATGCAGCCATTGAATCAGAGCTCAGAGGTTGCTGGAGAAACACTCTCTCCCACATCCCAAAGTAGGGCCCTTGAGCTAAAGACCTCATTGGTCCCAAGCCTGCCCTCAGGCCTCATGGGGACTCAAGGGTCGCTTTTCTCTCGCTTACAGACTGACCCTGACCCCCACTGACCATCGATCCTGTCACAAATGGCCCCAGCCACAGACTGGCCACTCCCGGGGTCCAGCATGTGTCCCAAGCACGAGCCTCCCACCTGGCCCCTGGGGTTCCTTGCAGGCCAGGCAGTCCTGGAGCCGTGGTTCTAGATCATCCGTGCCCTTCCCATGGGCCCTGGAGAACAAGCCAAGGGCCTGCAGGCCTAGTGACTCAGGGCGCTTTCCACTGCTGGGGCCAGAGCCTCATTGTACCGATGCTCCCGCAGAGGCTGTAGCATGTTTCATAGAGGCCGCTCATGATGCTTGTTGTTGTCTCTGGGCTTACGATGTGATGAGGGTAATGGGGGAATCTGGGGGGGCCGAGGACCCAAGGGCGCCAGGACACGAGTGACTGAGCTTCCAGCTCGCTGGGCAGCCATGACTGCCTGGCTCCCCGGGCGGGTCGCTCTCATGGAGCTCCATTGGGCCGGGCCGGCCTGCGGACACTGGTCCCTCGGACTCTGCCCGAGGCTGGTAATCTGGGACCGAGACCTGACTGGGCCCTCAGCGAGAGCCAGAGCGCGAAAGCGCTCGTCTGGGCCCCAGGGGCCTCGCCCAGGGAGCTCATTGGCGGGACCAGATGAGAGGAAGCTGGACCCGGGATTCTGGGAAGCTGGCCTCGAGTCCAGGGACAGTGGGAAACCATGGAGCTTCAGAGCTCGGGACTGGACTCAAGTCCTGGGCTCCCAGCTCAGGGACTCAGGAGGGAGCTCTGTCGAGACCCGGCAGCAGCCTGTGGCAAGTCGCAACTCTAGAGAACAGTGGGAAAGATGGAGCTTCAGAGGCTCCGGGAACTGGACTCAAGTCCTGCTCTCACAGCTCAGGGATCTACAGAGGGGCTCTGTGCCGCAGCAGCCTGTGTGCAATCTCCAATGAGAAACAGGAACAGGATGAGTCTTCAGCCATTGAGTCCCTCAAGGCTGCGATCCTCTGCTACAAGTCTCCTAGCTGTTGATGACTGTTGAGATCCAAAATAAGTTAACTAGTGTGTGAGTCTCTTCACCATATAGAAGACATTTCTTGCTGGATGCTCGATCTCTCTGTCTACACAAGCTCTCTAGCTGTTGATGTACTTCTGATCCATTTCTAGTCTTTGATACTCTTCACTCTCAAACAGAAAGATCATTTCTGTCTGATCTCTCTGTCTCTCTCTCTCTCTCTGTCTCTAGTTCTCTGTCTCTGTCTCTCTCGTCCTCTGTCTCTGTCTCTGTCTCTTCTCTCTCTGTCTCTCTCTGTCTCTCTCTTCTCTCTTCTCTCTCTCTCTCTGTCTCTCATGTCTCTCTGCTCTCTTCTCTCTCTCTCTCTCTCTCTATCTCTGTCTCTCTCTCTCTCTATCTCTCTGTCTCTCTGTCTCTCTCCTCTCATTCTCTCTCCTTCTCTCTCTGTCTCTCTCTCTGTCTCTCTCTCTCTCTCTCTCTCTCTCTCTGTCTCTCTCTGTCTCTCTGTCTCTCTGTCTCTCTCTCGCTCTGTCTCTCTGTCTCTCTGTCTCTCTTGCTCTCTGTCTCTCTCTCTCTCTCTGTCTCTGTCTTTCTGTCTCCCTCTGTCTCTGTCTCTGTCTCTCTCTCTATTCCCCCCCCCCATTCCTTCCCCACTCTCTCTGTCAGCACTGAGATTGTTTGCTCGGGTGCGGCGGACCCCGAGGGGGCTCGGCCCGCGCTCGGCCCGGGGAGCCCCGGGAGCCCTGCTGGCTGCCAGGGCGGCGGGGGAGGCAGCCGCGCTCCTGGAGAGCAGGGGGGCTCCGAGTGGCCGGATGAGTCACTGGGCAGGGCCCGCCGGGGACGCGGCGCAGGCGTTCGGGCTGTTCCTCGGAGCCGCGGGTTCCCAGGCCCCTCCCCCGCTGCTCCTCGGGCCTTCCCGGCCCGGGCGGGTCCTTGGACCAGACGGAGGAACGAGGACTTGGGGCGGGCCTGACGGAGGGGCCCGAGGCCCGCGTGGAGTCCGGGCGGTGGGAGCCTCCCCGAGGGAGCCTGGGAAGCAGCTCCAGGAGAATTGGCTCAGCGCTGTCTTCTTGTGGGCTGTGAGGGAGGGGCTCCCCCTGCGCTGGGCGACGGCCACAATAAACTCTCTTTATATGTATTTGGTAAATAAGCTCTAGTCACCCGGAGCCAGAGCCCGGAGCCAGAGCCCGGAGCCAGAGCCCGGAGCCTGGACAACGCCGCGAAGCCCTGCTTGCCGTTACCCTAAGTCCGCCCCACGACGTCCGAGCCCGTCAGAGCCGGAGCGGCCCCAGCGCTGCGCGGTCGGGCCACGGCCCAGGCCCCCGGGCTGACCCCGGGCTGTCCCGGCTCCCAGGCTGGGGGGCTCCAGCCTTCCCCGTGAGACCCCTGAAGAACGCGCCCAGGGGCTGGGGGAGACGGCCCGGGGAGGGGGGGCATCTGGAAGTAAGGGGTCCCGGGGCCCAGGCCCGGGGTGGTGCCGCCCAGCGGCGAAGCCGTTAGCACCGGCCGTGGCCGAGGGGGCGGGCCGGGCGACCCCCGCTCCCGGAGCCCGTATTCTTTCCGAGAGCCGGATGGGAGCGGGAGACGGGAGGCGGCCGTGGAAGCCATTGCACTAGCCCGGGGGGCGGGGGCTGGGAGAGACCAGGAGAGAACCGGGGCGTCTGAAGAAAGGTCGGGCTTGCAGCTGCGGGACTGGGGGGGCGGGGGGGGCGGGGGCCCGGGGGCCTGAGCTCGCCCGTCTGGGGCAGGGGGAGGACGGGCACAACTTCCCCCGGGGTGTGGCCACATGGGGAGTTCGGCTTTGACCGCGGGAATCTCTGGGGTCTCTGGGGGGCCGCTGGCGTCCAACAGGCCGGGGCTGGGCTCTGAGCTCTGGCTGAGGGCACCTCTGCCCTCCCGGGCTCTGGGGGTCACGGGGGGAGCGGCCCACGGAACGCCGGACGGGAAGCGGGCGGGCTCCGGGGGAGGCAACCAGGGCGCTCGGGCCTGGAAGCTGGGCCGGCTCCGGGAGGGCTGAGGTGCCGCGGGGCCGGAGGGGGGCAGGGGCGGGCCTGGGCCGGAGACCCCTCCCAGCGGCCGGAGGGCTCCTGCAGCCACAGCCACTGCGCCCGGGGGCGGATGCCCAGCGGCGCGATGGGATGCCCGGGGCCCTTGCGGCGGCGGCGCCGCGGAGGGAGGAGAAGCCCTGGAATTTCCCCACGTTCGCGCTCGGTCCGGGCCCCCCCCCCCCGCGGGCCCCCTCCGCCTCGGGAGCGGCCCCCGGGCTGGGCGGCTCTGGGGATTACGCCTGGAAAGTTCGTAAAGCTCCCAGCGGGACAGGCCCCTCCCGGGGATTAAGGGATCACGGAAAGTCACTGCTAAGGCTCATTCCTCCACGCGCCGCCGCCGCCCCCAGCAAAGGCCGCCATTGCCTCTGGAAACCCCCCGGCCCCCGCAGGGCGCGCTGCTGGCACGGGGGCACCGTGGGGGGTGGGGGCGACCTCGGCCTCAGGACCCTCCGTGTCCTGGGAACACATCGGGCCCCAGCTCGGGGCTGTGGGGGCCGTAGTTGTCAACGCTCCCTGCGGTCCAGGGGAAAACAGCCCAGGGACCCCCGGCAGCCCCCCCGGGACCCCCGGCAGCCCCCCGGGGACCCCCGAAGCCCCCCAGAGACCCCAGGCAACCCCTCGGCGACCCCCTCTTAGGCCGGTCTCCCCGAGGAACACTGAGTTGAGGGGCCGAGAGCCAGGGGCGTCCCCAGCCCGCCGGCCGCGGGGCCTGGTTCTACCCGCCCCGGAGCCCCAGGACTTTGGGAAGCCTCCCAAAGGGGGCGGGTCTGGAGGAGCCGTCTCCGAGGCAGGAGCCAGGCGGGGGAGGGGCTGCAGGGGTGTGCGGTGCGGGGATGCGGGGGGGGGAGGGGGGGACGCTTAGCGAGTGCCCGCCGTGTGCCAGGGGCCCGCTGGGGGCCGTCTCCCGATCAGAGGGGGCGGAATGCGGAGGAAGCTGGGAGAGATGGGGGGGGGGGGGGGGGGGGGGGGGGAAAGGGAGAGGGAGGAACGTGTGGGGCTGTGGCTGAGCCTTTTCAAACATGGACTCACCAATGTGACCTGGATCCTAAAGGAAGGCTCTAGAATAGTGAGTGTGAGTGTGTGTGTGTGTAAGTGTGAGAGTGTGTGTGTGAGGGTGTGTGAGTGTGACTGAGTGTATAAGTGTGAGTGTGTGTGTGCGTGTGAGAGTGTGTGTAAGTGTGAGTGTGACTGAGTGTGTAAGTGTGTGTGAGTGTGTGTGACTGTAAGTGTGGGTGTGTGAGTGTGTGACTGTGAGTGTGTGTGACTGAGTGTGTAAGTGTGAGGGTGTGTGTGAGTGTGACTGAGTGTGTAAGTGTGAGTGTGTGAGAGTGTGTGTAAGTGTGAGTGTGACTGAGTGTGTAAGTGTGAGTGTGTGTGTGACTGTAAGTGTGGGTGTGTGAGTGTGTGACAGTGTGTGTGTGTGTGACTGAGTGTGTAAGTGTGAGTTTGTGTGTGTGTGTGTGCTCCATTTGGACACCAATGCCCTACTCATAGGGTTGCCGACTGATCCAACTCTTCTGGAGAGCTGGGAACTAGGCCCAAAGGGCCACAAAAGTGCACACTCTGAACAATACCAAAGACATCTATCTTCCAACGGGATCATAAGGGGGGAGGAGCCTTGTACAAATATATAGCCTCTCTCTTGTCTCTCCTCTCTGTCTCTGTCTCTGTCTTTCTCTCTTTCTCTGTCTCTGTCTCTCTCTCTGTCTCTTTGTCTCTCTCTCTCTCTCTGTCTCTGTCCCTATCTCTTTCTGTCTTTCTTTCTGTGTGTGTCTGTCTCTCTCTGTCTCTGTCTCTGTTTCTCTCTCTCTCTCTCTCTCTCTTTGTCTCTTTGTCTCTTTCTGTCTCTGTCCCTATCTCCTGTCTCTCTCTGTCTCTGTTTCTCTCTGTTTCTCTCTCTCTCTCTCTCTCTGTTTCTCTCTCTCTCTCCCTCTCTCTCTGTCTCTGTCTCTTTGTCTCTTTCTGTCTCTGTCCCTATCTCCTTCTGTCTCTCTCTGTCTCTCTCTCTGCATGTCTGTCTCTCTCTGTCTCTGTTTCTCTGTTTCTCTCTCTCTCTCTTTCTGTCTCTGTCTCTTTCTGTCTCTCTCTGTCTCTCTCTGTCTCTGTCTCTCTGTGGGGGGGGGGCGGCTAAGAGCTGGGCATTGAGAGCGCACCCATGGACTGGGGGACAGGCAGACGAGCGGGGGCGTGTGGCTATAACAGAACATTATTGCGCTGTGAGAAGGGACCAGCAGGCTTTAAATGAAATGATGCAAAGGGACATGAGCAGAACAGGAGGACGCCGTGCACAGTAGCAGCAACATTGCTTGATGAAGAACCGTGAATGACTTCGCTGTTCCCAGCAATGCAACGCTCCAAGACAATCCCAGGGGACTCGTGGTGAAGAACACTCCCCGAGTCCAGAGAGAGAACAGATATTGTCTGGATTCGCTGGGAAGCTGCTCTTTGCCACTTTTCCTTTTTTCCTTTTATTCGTCTAATTGTACACAATGACTGATCTGGAAATGCTTTACATAACTGCCTGTGTATAATCTATATTTCCTTATTCTCTCTGGGAGGGGGAAAGGAAGAGAGAGAATTTGGAACTCAAAACTCTAAATACAAATGTTAAGAACTTGGAAAAAATTGACAGCAGCTTTTTTGTGGCATCCCACAGTCTCTTCTGCATGACGGTGCTCAGATCTTCCCAAGGCTGTACCTGGCTACGCTGCCATTCTTTCATGGCTTTGGGAAGTCGTCCATGTGGGTCTTCTCCATAGGTTTTTTTTAAAACTTTTAAGAGTATTTTATTTTTCCAAATCCACGCAGATAGTTTTCACCATTTCCCCACGCAGTCTTGTGTTCCAAACTTTTCTCCCTCTCTTTGCTCCCCCAAAGACGCCAAGCCAGTCAAACATGTGCAGTTCTTCTAAACACATTTCCTTGTTCATCGTGCTGCACAAGAAAGAACAAAAGGGAAAAGCACAAGAAAGGGAAAAAACGGGCAAATAAGCAATAACAACAGCAAACAGGTGAACATCCTCTGCTTTGATCCACATTCAGTCTCCATAGTTCTCTCTCTGGATGCAGACGCCACTTTCCATCACAAGCCTATTGGAATTGCCTTTAATCCCCCCCCCCCGTTGAAACGAGCTAAGCCCACCACAGTGGGTCAGCACATGATCCTGTGGTTGCCGTGTACAATGTTCTCCTGGTCCTGCTCCCTTCACTCAGCACCAGGTCCCGTAAGCCTCTCCAGGCCTCTTGGAAATCATCCTGCTGAGCGTTTCCCATAAAACAATAATATTCCCTAACATCCATATGCTACCTTACTGGAAAGCCTCATTGAGCAGCCATCAGCCTGTTCCAGCCACTACCAAAGGGGCTGCCACAGACGTTTGTGCCCATGTAGGTCCCTCTCCCTCCTCTAAGATTTCTTTGGGACCTGGATGTGCACGAATGTTTGTAGCAGCCCTGTTTGTAGTGGCCAGAAACTGGAAGCTGAGTGGCTGCCCCTCAGTGGGGAACGACTGAGTAAGTTATGTTATATGAACGTTATGGAATATAATTGTTTGGTAAGAAAAACTATTTTGATGACCTAGAAAAATAACAACAAAGTTCATATGGAAAAACTAAAGGTCAAGAATTTCAAGGGAATTAATGAAAAAAAAAATCAAATGAAGGTGGCCTAGCTATACCAGACCTAAAATTATAATATAAGGCAGCGGTTACTAAAACTATCTGGTATTGGCTAAGAAATAGACTAGTTGATCAATGGAATAGGTTAGTTTCAAAGGACAAAACAGCCAATAACCTTAATTATCTAGGTTTGACAAACCCAAAGACCCAGTTTTGGGATGAGAATGCATTATTTGACAAAAATTGTTGGGAAAATTGGAAATTAGCATGGAGAAACTAGCATTGACCCCACTTAACACCAACACCAAGATAATCAAAATGGGTTCATGACTGGATAAAGAATGGAGATATAAAAAAATTAAAATAGGATAGACTTCAGACCTGTGGAAGAGGAAGGAATTTATGACCAAAGAAGAACTAGATATATTGATACAAAATTGAAAATTTACTATATAAATTGAAAAGTTTTTGCACAAACAAAACTAATAGACAAGATTAGAAGGGAAACAATAAACTGGGAAAACATTTTTTAAGTCAAGTTTCTGATAAAGGACTCATTTAAATATATAGAGAATTGACTTAATTTATAAGAAATGATTCTCCAATTGATAAATGGGTTTAAGAAAGACAACGATGATGAAATTAAAAATTACTACCATATGAAAGAAAGGTTCCAAATCACTATTGATCAGAGAAATGCAAATTAAACAACTTGAATACCACATACACCTGTCAGATTGGCCAGAATGACAGGGAAAGATAATGCAGAATGTTGAGGGGATGGGAAAACAGGGACATTAATTGTTTAGAAGGAATACATCCACATTCTGAGAGAATTGGAACATGTCCAAAAGATAAACTGTGATACCCCTTTGATCCAGAGTGTTTCTACTGGGCTTAACCCCAAAGAGAACAAAAAGGAAAGGGACCTGTAAAGGCCAAATGTTTGTGGGGCCCTGTTTGTAGTCAGAAGTGGAAAATGAATGGATGCCCATCAATTGGAGAATGGTTGAATAAATTGTGGTATATAAATGGAAATTATTGTTCTGTAAAAAATGACCAGAGGATGAATACAGAGGATTGGGAGACTTAATGAACTGATGCTGAGCAAATGGAGAACAGGAAATCATTTATACCTAACAGCGTATACTGTATGAGGATGTATTCTGATGGAAGTGGGATTTCTTCAAAAGAAAGATCCAATGAGTTTAATTGATCAAGGATGGAAGAAAGCCAAAAAGAAAGAACACTAGGAAATAAATGTAAACTGCTTACATTTTTGTTCTTCTTCCCGGGTTATTTATGCCTTCTAAATCCAATTCTCTCTGAGCAACAAGAAAACTGTTTGGTTCTGCACACATATATTATATCCAAGATCCACTGCAATCTATTTAACATGTATAGGACTGCTTGCCATCTTTGGGGAGAGGGCGGAGGGAGGGAGGGGAAAAATCGGAACAGAAGTGAGTGCAAGGGATAATGCTGTAAAAAACTACCCTGGCATAGGTTCTGTCAATAAAAAGTTATTTAAAAAAAAAAAAATAAATGGGAAAAAAAAAGACAAAAAAAAAAATAATTGTTTGGTAAGAAATGAGCAGCAGGAGGATTTCAGAGGGGCCTGGAGAGACTGACAGGAGCTGATGCTGAGGGAAGGGAGCAGGGCCAGGAGATCATTGTACACGGCAACAACAAGACTATATGAGGATCAGTTCTGACAGTTCTTCGACACTGAGAGGATCCAAATCGGTTCCAATTGATGTGTAATGAACAGAACCGGCTCCAGAATTTCTAATTTGGTATTAAATGGCGTCGTGTGCAGCAGACACTTAATGCGGGTTTGCAGTTTTTGAATCTTGTCTTTCCTTAGGAAAGCCCAAGGGAGAGCTGAGGCTTTGGGGAGTGGCCTGAGGGGAGGCAGAAAGGGCTGGTTCCGAGGGGAGGGAGCTGGCCAGCAGCTTCAGGAGTGTAACAGGCAATCTCCGAGCCTGACGGAAGCAGCATCCGCCGGGGCAAGCAAATGAACATATGTTTTCCCGTTGGCTTTTGGCAGTACATGGTGCAATCCCGCCAACGTGGGACCCCCAAATCCTGGGCTTGGCTCACGGCGCTCTGTGGGCTCTGCCTGTGTTTGCCCCTTGGCTGGAAGTCTCGCTTGCAGAGATCCCACCTGCAGTGGGATGGCCAGTAGCAAGACAAGGATTTCTTCTCCATCCTAACACAGCGTCCGCTCTCCCAAAGAGCAGAACCTGAGCACCTGCGGCCAAGGGAGCGCGCACAGAGCCCGGGCGCGAGAGGGTTTATGTGGCCAGGCCGGCGCGGGGAGGACCGAAGGTCAGGAACCTGTGCACAAGCATGGAGAGAAGGCGCGCACAGCCCCTTCCACACCGAGTAACCATCAGGGGCTTCTGGGTGTCCTGGTTCTCCTCCGTGCCTGGAGCTCAGACGCCTTTTGCTGAAATTGTCTTGGGGCTGTCTTTGGGTAGCCCAGGGCGTCTTCCTTCCATTTAGGAAAGTAAGTTGGTCAAGAAGGTTTGTTGGGGCACAACTCCTTCCCCCACTGTGAGCCCCTCCAGAAAAATTCCGCCCGAGGGCCTCAGTCAGGCTGTTGGGGGGGGGCCTCCTGGGTTCTAGGTAACTGCCTGGTTTGGGATTAGAAAATGCCTTGGGAGGGGGCAGGGCAAGGGGGGAAGTCCCAGCAGGTCCCATGCTCTTGCCCTGGCGCTGAGTCCAGCCCGTGGGTGTCCCCACTGTCCTATGACCAGACCCCGGGCCACCCCCTCCCAACACCAGACAGATGGCTGGGGGGCTCCGGCGCCCGCTCCCCCAGTAAGGGAGACAGAGCTTAGATGAGGACAGGCGGCCGCTCGGGCCCACACAGCTCACAAATGTCCCGGAGACCCAGAGAAGCCACGTGTCCCTCAGGGGGGAGGGAGCCTTGTCTGGAGCCACCCTTTTGTCCACAACAACCGCCATGGCTGAGGGAGAGGGAGGGGCAGAGTGGCAAAGGAGGCTCGTCACCCCTCCCCCAGGCAGCATCCCCCCATCTCTCTCCGGGGTCCCTGCTCTCCCCGCTCATGAGCCCTGCAGGCTCCATGGTCTCCCCACGACTTCACTTCCAGCCATCACCTCTCTCTGGACTTACAGTCCCACTCTGGTTTCCAAGAGGAGTTTGGGGGTTAGGGGAGTTTGGGGGTTTGCTCGAAGGCAAACTAGAACTCAGGGTCTTTTCCCCGAAGCCGGGCCCACTTCTGAGCTTCCTCTACCACACTTTGGCTCACAATCTCCGTGTCACCCCCTTCACCCCTACAGATGAAAGGAAGCTAGGGGGTGTCTCAGTGGGTGGAGGGCTGGGCCTTAGGCCTTTGCTAGCTGTGGGACCCTGGGAAAGTCACTTGCCTCGGTTTCCCCATCTATAGAAATTTTGATAATAATAGATCTACCTCCCAGGGTTGATGTGAGAGTCAAATGATATATTTGTGAAGTGCTCGTTTGTTGTCCGATCTCGTCGTCCCTGATGTGTCCCCCTCCCCCATGGGTGGGAAAGCTTCCCTCTGCTTTCTCTTCCTGCCTCCTGTTTCCATCCCCAAGGCATCCTCCCAGCGCTCTCACAGGGAGCTTCCCCAAGCCCAGGCAGCCCTGCCTCCTGCTCCTCCCCTTTCCCCTGCGCTCCTCCCGGGGCCTCCACATCCAGGACGTTCAGAGCAGCCTCCGCCACATCCACCAACGCTGAGGGTTGGGTCAGAACCTTCTTTCTGAACGGGCAGCAACAGGATGTGGCGGCTCCCACAGGTTCTAATTCTACGTGTGTACAATGCATATGTGTTATATATGTACAATATGTGTCCCTGTAAGAGGAACAACACAATACAAATGGCCATTCTCCCCGAAGGAGGACTATTCTCCCTGGAGGAGGACCGTTCTTCCCAGAGGAGGACCATTCTCCCCAAAGGAGGGCCATTCTTCCCAAAGGGGAGGGCCATTCTTCCCAAAGGAGGGCCATTCTCCCTGGAGGAGGACCATTCTCCCTGGAGGAGGACCACTCTCCCCAGAGCAGGACCATTCTTGGATTGAGGGAGCTGGGAATCCTTGTGTCCTATGGGGAGAGTGACCCCCTCAGCCCTGACTCAGCTCATGCTGCAGACGCGGTCCCCCTGGCTTGTGCTCAGGGCGTCCCGGGTCCGCCTGACTGAAGCAGCCCCCTTCACTTCCCCCTTAGATTTCCCCACATCTCACTGATCCCCGGGGTCATGGGCAGAGGATGGGGAGCACTTCGTTTGTCCCCACCAATGAGAGCACTCGGCTCCAGACCCAAACCTCGTCCCCATTCAGGGGGATCCTGGCTAAGCTGGGCCTGGGACCAAACATCAGCCCACAGTCGGTGAGAGATCCTTCAGCCAGGGGCTCGAGGCCAGGCTGTGGAGGGGAAGGACACACCCCTGGGCAGACTCGTCTACGGGTCAGTGCTTTAGGTGAGCCCAGGCCATGGGGGAGGGGAGGGGGTCCCCTCCCTCCTCTCCCCCCCCGGCACCCCCAGCCAGGGCAGTTCAGCCTCAGTTAGCCCATCTCTAGAATGGGGGCTGTTGGCGCTCCCTCAGTGGGGAGTCGGGGACTTCCACGGCTCACTGTTCCCAGGCGCTGGCAGGGGGGCACTGGAAGGCTGCCGGGACTCTGAGCTGGGGAAGTTCCTGACGCAGGAGCTCCTGTGACCCCCTCCCCGAGGGGCCTCCGACCACAGCCGGGCACAGAGAGCTCCAGGCTGGCTCGGGGTCAGGGCAGTCAGGGCTGCGGGTGGCTGCCCCCGCCCCTCGGTCTCCTCCCTGCAGTTGGCACTGCCAGGCCTGGCCGCTGCCCCCGCCCCCGGCCTGGTGGGTTCCAAGGCCCACGTCCCATAACGCCTTGCTCTGGGGCCGAAGAGGCCCCGCTGTCTCCTGGGAGACGCACCCGAGCCCAGCCTCACTTCTGACCGAGAGGACAAAGTCTGGGCCCAGTGTAAAGTTCCAGGAGGGAGGGGGATGCGGGTGCCCAGCAGCTGCCTCCCGGCCCCCACCCGCAGCCGTGCTGTTTCTTCTACCTCCCTGGGTTCAGGGAGGCTTAATCCCGGCCTATCCTGCGGCTCCTGAGCCAAGCCACGGGGGGCCAGGGCCGGGCAGGACCTGGGAGGGGGCCCTGGGCGGGCTGGTGCCCGCATCCCGGGGCAGGCTGCGCACTGGGGCGAGGCTCCGGAAGCTCACTGGGGCAGCGGGCAGCCCGGATCCCCAGAAGCCTCCCCGGCTAATGATTGTCTCTGCTGCCAGCCGAGGAGAGCGAAGACGTTCCCGGAATTCCAGGGGCACTCGCTCAGGCGAGGTCTCGGGGTACGCCGCGCCCAGGTTCTTTCCATAGATACTAAGCCCTTGTGTGTGCCTGGCCCAGGGCCAGCCTGGAGGGGGGCAGCTCAGGCCCGTAGGAAGCCGGCACATGCCCGGGGGTGTGGGCAGCACACAGAAGCCCCCTCCCCATGGTGAACGGGCTGGACATCCGCTCTCTGCAGGTGCCTTGAAGATCAGCTCTGGATGACTAGTGCCCAGCGGCAAAGTGGGCACGTACCCTCTCTGGGTCAGGGGGCACATACCTTCTCTAGGTCAGGGGACAAATGCTCTCTCAGGTCAGGGGGCACAGTGTCTTTCTAGGCTGAGGGGCTTGTCCCCTCTCTGGGTCAGGGGGCACCAACCCTCTCTAGTCTGAGACCCCCACGGCTTTTTCAGGTGACTTGCCCTCTGACACTAGGGCTTTGCTCCAGCTTTGGGGGCTTTTTAACTCTGGTAAAAGACTTCCTTTATCCCTGTTCACACTTGTCCCTGTGGTGCCGGCCTTCCAGCTTTGGCTGTTGTCTGTCCCCATTCCTCTGCCCCCGGCTCCCCCCACCCCGCTCCCCCCTTTGTGGAGAAGGGTTCGGCCTTGGGCCTTCCCCGGTTCCTGGCAACAAGCGCTGGACAGCGCCGGCCCGAGTCACAGGGAGGGGGCTGCTTGAGTGTGGAGGAGGAGGGAGAGACGATCCCCAGGTGCTGAATAGTCAGTGGGTGACCTTTCGGGGCCAATCAGCAGCCATGGTGAGGCAGGTGCCTCCCTGCGGCCCGGGGAGCCCCAGAGGCGGGAGCTGGCCCCAGAAGCAGCCCAGGGAGGGGGAAGCCATGGCTGCCCAGCCCCGCGGCCTCGGGCCTCTGTGCTCCTTCAGCCTCGTGGTCGGTGTGAGTATCTGCCTCGGTGACCTCGGCTCCCGGTCCCGGGGGCCGCCTCTGGCCGGGCTTCGGGCTCTGGACAAGGGGAGAGGCAGGGGGAGAAGGAAGCCCCTCTGTCCTCATGGGAGCGGGTCAGCCCAAGCCCGGGCTCAGGGTGGGTCCGCAGCCCAGTGACCCCCATCCGAGGGAGAGTCGGCCGGGCTGAGGATCACACTTGGATCCTGTTTATAGCAGATAAATGAGCACGGCTAATCCCGGAGGGTTGATTATTAATGGGAAGACGGACATGGCTGTCGGCCTCCAGCCCCGTCCGAGGCCGCGGGCTCGGCCGGCTGGTATCGAGAGGAACCCAAGCACCCAGACGGGCACGGTTACAGGAGGGGAAACCGAGGGATGCCCGTGGTTCCCAGACGTGGGGGAGGGAAAGAGAGCGTGTTCCAGGGAGCTGGGCACAGGAGGCCAGGATGAGGCAAGCCCCCAGCGGCCCGACTCCTCAGGGGCTGAGAGCACGTGGAGCATGGGAGCAGGGGCGATGGGAGAGGGATGGGCAGGAGCAGGGAACAAGGTGGCCGGGCCGGGGCTTCTCTGGCAGAACAGGCTTCCTGAGCCAAAGGGACCGTGCTGGAGTCTGTTTTCAGAAAATGCCTGAGAGCCAGTGCCAGGAGCTCCTCGAGGCAGGAGGATGCTGGGCAGGAGACACCCCCGGCCGCTGGTGGCTGGTCCAGTCAGGACCGGAGGGCAGACTGGGGGAGGGAAAGGGGGAGAGGGAGAACAAATAAGGGCTCATTGGGCTCCAGCCTCTTGCTTCTTTGATCCCCAAGAGCTGGGGATTTGGAATTGCCCCTCAAGAGGAACCACCCCTGCTCCCCCACGTCCCCCAAAGGGTGTGTGTCGTCCGGGTGCGACTCCTGGGACGACGGCTCGGGAAGTTGTTATTGGGCTGCCTGGGACTAGGAGAGCGGCCTTTCTTTCAGCACGGGGACGGGAGGCATCCCTTTGGCTGGGACGGAGCCAGCTTGTGGGGGCCCCGGGCCCCCTTCACAGAGCAGGGAACCGGGCTAGAGGTGCTGCTTGACTTGGGGGTGAGCTCCTCGTCCGGCTCTCAGACGATCGGGTGGGGGGCAATGGTAGCAAATCCACCGCCCCCCATACAGTGAGGGGGCCGGACTCAGTATCCCCAAAGTGCCTCCCAGCCCCGAAGCTTGCGAGGAGGGCGGAGCTGAGGTGATGGAGGAAGGGAAAAGCTTCAGCTGTGCGGGGGGGGGGGGGGGGGGGGGGGGGGGGGGGGGGGGGGGGGGGGGGGGGGGGGGGGGGGGGGGGGGGGGGGGGGGGGAGAGGGTCCGTCTGCTCCGGCAGGGACACAGTGTCTGGGGGAGCCGCCTCCTCCGGGCCCCGAGGGCATCACCCTGCCCCTCCCAGCAGCTTTGTCCCGTCTTCAGCCCCGCGTCCATATGGATGAAGCTCTGTGCGATCCGTGTGCAGAGAGAGTGACTTATTATTCATACTTAGAGATGGAAACCAGCAGGTGGGAGCGGCTGAGGGGGGGGCAGTAAGGACAGAGAAGGTCACCGGCCCCGTGGGCTGAAATCACCTTGTTTTGTTCCTTCTGGGAAAGGCCTTTCTCCTCCCAGCCCTTCTGCCCAGGCCTGAGTCCGGCCCGGCCCGGGACTACTTCTGGTCATCACTGGCGTCCGGCACAGGAAACGCTGAGGGGAAGGGGCTGGGAACTGACTGTGCACACATGCCCGACTCTGTGGCCTACGGGGGGTCCTTGGCGCAGGCTCTGGAGCGGGTCGCCATTTCCTTCCCAGTCCATTTTACAGATGAGAAAACGGAGGCAGGCGGGGCTGCCCAGGGCCAGTCATACAAGCAGGGCCAGGTCTGAACCCGGGGACATGAGGCTCCACGTTCGGGCGCTGTGGCGGCCCCTGCTGCAGGTGGCGCTGGCTTCCCCAAGCCCCGGGGTGACCCGCGTCAGCACCTGGACAGCTCCGGGAAGAATTCGGCTGGTGGGCGCGGGACGTCAGGGTCTCTCTCCCTCGCCCTCCGTGGGGCCTCCCTGCCCCACAGCCTGAGTGGTTTTCCACGTCAGCCTCAGATCTAACAGCCACGGCCGCACTCCGGGGCCTCAGGAGCAACCCGGAGGTTTCGGGGTCCGAGGAGGCGGGGCTGCGCCCCCGGGGCTGTGTGAGCCCAAGGCTGGGCGCCCTGGCCTGGCTCTGGTCAGCGAGGGGACACCCGGCGAAGGACAAAAGGGGCGCGAGGGGTGGCTGGGCCAGGACTGGACGGGAAGCTTGGGGAAATGGGCCGAGGGGACAGATGTCGGCCCCCCGAGGGTGACCCCCAAAGCTCTGCTCTGCCCTAGCGGCCGCCTCTCCGCCTCCCTCGGCCGTCAGTGCTGGGAGCTGAGCTAGGCCAGCACCACCCAGAGGTGGGCCTCTGCCTCTCTGCCCCCCCAAACTTTCTTAACCAACCGCCAGCCTGGGGCAAGGTCAGGGCAAACTGCGCGGTGCCCGGGACGGCTGACGCGGGGGCACTCTCCCTCCCGGGGCAGTTTGGGGTGAGAAAAGAGCCCGGGCCTTTGGCTCAGGCAAGTTTCCCGCTGTCGATCACCAAGATTTCTCACACACCTGCTGGGTGCCGAGCTTGGGACACTAGGCAGGGAGGCAGCAGCCGTGAATGAAACGAACCCCCGCTTCTGAGGCCCCCCTTCCAAGGGGCCGCCCGTGAGACGCGCGCCCACAACGCATGAAGTTACCCGAGGCAGAAATACCGGGTCAGGGAGGAACCCGGCTTAGGAGACCCGGGAAGGAAGGACGGCACGCGCCCCCTGGTGCTCAAGTGCGACATAAAGGACTAGAGGCTGTTGGGTGGAGGCAGGGGGGTGAGAATTCCAGGTGGGGAGGAGGGAGGCACCAGGCCTGGATCCCCGGAGGCTGGAACGGGATCCAGGGAGGCCGGACAGGCTGGGTAAGGCTGGCAGGCTTTCAGCCTGGAGGCTGCTGGGAGCCCCTGGAGCTGCTGGAGTAGCATCACACAGTCAGGTCTGTGCTCACAGGACAGATGGACCTGGGAAGGCATCTGGGGCAGGGAGCCCAGTGAGGAGGCTGCTGCCGTGGCAGGGAATGGGGGGAAGGGAACGAGGCTCTAATGCGGTCACTGTGTGAGCCAGGAAAGGACCGAGGGAACAACGTGCTGCAAAGGGAGAGATGGCAAGACACGTGGTGGTGGGGGGGGATCCAGAGCAAGCTGAGCGTATGAGCCTGCGGGCCTGGGGGCGGCGATGCTCCGGACAGAAGCAGGGAAGTCTGAAAGAGGAGGCGCTTAGGGGAAAGGAGAGTAAGTTCGGTTTTAGACGCGTTGAATTTGAGAGCTCAGGAATAACGTTGGAAATGTCCGATGAGTGTTTTATAAGAAACGATGAGCAGGATGATTGCAGGAAGGACTGGAGGGACACGAACAGATGCTGAACAAAGGGAGCAGAACCAAGAGAACAGTGTACACAGCAACAAGATTATGTGATGATCAGATGTGATGGGCTTGGCTCTTCTCAACAACCGAGTGATTTCGGGCCAGGCCCAATAAACTTGTGATGGAGGGAGCCCTCGCATCCAGATTCCGGGGACTGAATGTGGATCAAAATGTTTCATCTTCATCTTTTTGTTGTTTTCTTGCTTGTTTTTTCTCTCATTTCCCCCCTATTTATCTGATTATTCTTGTACAGCAAGATAAATGTGGAGATATGCTTAAAAGAACTGCACATGCTTAACCTATATTGGATCTCTTGCCGTTCTGTGGGTCTCCTGGAGACTCCAGACCCCAAAGGGAAGGGGCCCCAGACTTTGCTTCTGCTCTGAGGAGACCAAACGTCCCGGCCGCTTGTTTGCTGCTCTGCCCGGCCCCAAGACAATGGGCAGCACCTCGTGCCCCGGAACAAGGGAGCCGGGCCCCTTCTTGAGGATGGGACGGCTATTCCAACACTTCTGGGCGCCTTTCTCCACAGGTGCTGGGGCTTGTGCACCCAGAATGCCGCCTTCTCCAGGAGCTGAAGAAGGACGAGCTGGCATGTGTGCCAGGGGAGGAGCCGTCCAACGGCACCACAGGTATCCAGCCCTCCCAGCATGGGGACGCTAAGGAGCCGGGATGCTCTGGGCTGCCAGTCCTCAGGGAGCTCGGCAAATCACGACTTCCTCCTGCCCGGGAGAAACACGGCTTCACTGGTCTTTTCTCCACATCCATCGAGCCTGTCTTTGATCAGCAAAAAGCTTCATTCTCCCCCTCCCAGTCCAACCCTTCCCCTCAGTGAAAGCCACGGCAAACCCTGCGTGAGCGGGCCCAGCGGAGGGGGCAGCTTTCCATCCTGGCCATTCAGCTGCTTTTCTCAGCACCTTGTAGCCTTCCCGACTGAGACAGAAAGGGCTTTGGGGACCAGCCATGGGCAAGGCTCACCCCCCCCTCAGAGGGCACAGCCGCTGCCCGGGCCACATGCGCCCTTGCCCCTCTGTGCCTTCCCTGGATCTCGGGCTCTCCGCTCATGCCATGACCAGGCCGCTCTCTCTGCTCCTGTCTAGGCTGCCAGAGGGACTGGGACGGTCTGCTTTGCTGGCCAGCCGTGGGTGCCGGGGCCTCAGTCACCCTGGCCTGCCCAGCCTTTTTCTCTCTCTTCAGCCCCAAGCCAGGTGAGGTGGTTCTGGAGGCGGCCAGGGAGGGAGGAACCTGGGTGGGGAGGAGGGAGCAAGGCCCAAAGCTCTGGGGCAGACGGCATCTCCTGCTGACCTTCCCGGAGGGACAAGAGCAGGAAAGCCCCAGAAGTGCTGAGCACAGGGCCAAGGCGAGATGCAGCTGGCTCCCTGCCCCTGCCCCAGACCTCCCCGTGTTCGGTAAAGGACGAGGTTTGGGATGGTGGCCGGGGGACAGAGAGCTCAGGAGACCGCCACTGAGGCAGGGCCACGAGCACAGCGTCCTCCCCGATCCCCATGGTTCATTCAGGGTCTTTCAGTTGCACATCCTATCATTAGGGAAATCCTGGGGATCCCTGCAATGGCTGCAGGTACTCCTCGAGACAAACGTTCCCACCCCCTCGTTATGATCTCTTCACTCTTCCAGGAACGGTGAGGAGAGACTGCACGGCCACGGGATGGGCGGAACCCTCTCCGCCATACATGGAAGCGTGCCCGGTGGAGGTGGAATCTCTGGCTGAGGAGGTGGGTCGCTCCCAGGATGTTGAGGAGAAGGGGAAGGAAAGGAAGGTTCTGGGGGGAGGGGGAGGAAAGGAAGGTGCCCCACAGAGCAGGGAGAGTGTGTTAAAGTTCCTACTTTACAAATGGGGAAACTGAGGCCATAGGAGTTAACTGACTCATATAAGATCACATGCTAAGTCAGTGGCAAAGTTGGAATGAGAACCCAGCTATCTGCCAGCTCCTCCTTACAATCGTTTGCAGGTTTCTTATTCATTAATGGAGGGAGTCTGAGGCTACCACTTTTTGACTCGGGCCTCAGTTTCCCAAACTATAAAATGGGATAGCATTATTGGCTTCTACACTACAAGGCTACTGAGAGGGTGGAGGGGGGCCAGGGTATACAATAGAGCCTGAGAAAGAATAAGGGCTGCCCAGTCATGAGGCCCAGGCTGGGAGTTCTCTTTGGGGGATGTGCGTCCCTCCAGCCTGGCTGCCTCTGCAGAGGTTCCCACCTTCCAAGCTGAGGCTTTCCTTGAGTTTGAGTTCCTACCCTTGCCCCATCCCTGTTCCCTTTCCACCCTCTTCCAAACAGCCTTGGTGGGACCGGAGCTGGGGATTAAAGGAGCTACAGGAAACTGTGTGAACCATTTGTGTGGATAAGCACGGCTTCGTACCCCTCACGTGGGAGCTTTAATGTTCATGTACTGGGCTCGCTTACCATTGGACCACCTGTGTGTCCTTCTTAGCCTGAAAGAGCCCTGCCTGCCAGCTAACAGTCCTTTCCTTTCCAGAAATCCTACTTCTCCACGGTAAAGATCATCTACACCATAGGTTACAGCGTCTCACTTGCTTCCCTCCTCGTGGCCATCATCATCCTAATGATGTTCAGGTATCTCCTGTCTCCACCAATGCTGGCGATGGCCAATGGTCATTGGTAACCATCAGTGGTCAACAGTGGTCACTGATGCTCATCAGTGATCTCAATGGTCACCGGTAATCATCAGTGGTCACCAATGGTCATCAATGATCTCCAATGGTCATCTGTAATCATCAGTGGTTCCTGATGGTCATTGGTAATCATCAGGGGTCACTAATACTCATCAGTGAGCCCAGTGGTCACCAATGGTGATCAATGACCCCAGTGGTCACCAATGCTTATCAGTGATCCCCAATGGTCATCGGTAATCACCAGTGGTCACCAGGGATCCCCAGTGCTCACCGTTTATCACCAATCACCAGCGACCATCTCTGCCAGGAAGCTCGTCCTCATCAGTCACCATCCCAGACCCTTGCGCTCCGGCCCTGATACCTTGCACCGAGCTTGTGT